>NC_056741.1:1859207152-1859319086 GCF_019279795.1 Protopterus annectens
ATGTGTTATGTCCTTTAACATGCTGCACACCATGGTAGTCATCTGTGGGGAGTGGATTCTACAAATAATTACATAGCTAGGAATAGAACAGAATAGACAGTCAAGAACGACTACTGTTGGCTATGTTATTTTCCTGTGCCACTGTCGAGCAGTGACACAGATGTGGTCCCTGGGGTGTATGTCCATACCCATCATTCCCCCACTCAAACTCCACAATCCCCGGGGTATATTTCCTTAGCCATCATTCCCCACCCCAAACTCCACGTACACAACAACCATCCCTTCTCTAGTGAATTGATTAAGATTTAAATGTTATAAAACAAGAGTTGCCTCTGTTTTGTGTACACGCCAATTCCTTTGGAACTCTTCTGTGTCACAAAGGGTGTTCGGACATGTTTATATATATGGCTATAGCTGTGTCTGTGTATATGCATATATATATATATATATATATATATATGTGTGTGTGTGTGTGTGTGTGTGTGTGTGTGTGTGTACACATCCTGTAAGTGCATATATGTATTTAGTATTTAGTTATAACAGTTGTACATATGTAGACTTGTCTATGTTGTTTCACAGATTACAGTACATTCAAGGGTACTGTACATATGTACACAAAGTGATTGTCCCATTTATTTTCAGTACTGTGGAATACCTGTAGTAAATGTGTATTATAAAAACCATGAAACATGTATACAACCCAGATGGCTTAGTGGTAAGTCCAGTGACCTTGGTGTGCATGGTCCAGGGTTCAAGACCTGCAAGGGTTGTTGGTAATGTCATTTAGGACTGAATAAGACACTTTTAAGCGGGTGTAAATGTGTTTTTGCAACAGTAAGCAGTGGGTACATACAAGTAAAAGACATGTACAACTCGCAGTGCACTTGAAATGCCCTTCTTTGGCAATCCTGCTGATGTCACCCATCTAGACATACACCTCTGGGACCACTGTAACCCAGTGATTTCTGTAGTGCATCCTGTAACTGCGTAATGCTGTAGTGTGATAAACTAGTTTGGTAGGTTTTCTAATCTCAGACTTGCCAACTGTGTGTGTGTGTGTGTGTGTCTGCCTGAGAAGGGAACAATGCTTTTTAGAGTATGCACACTCCTTACAATTCACATACTCAACTGTGGCAAGGGTGCTGATGTCACCCACCTAGAAAAACACCTCTGGGAGTGCTGTAATCCAATAATTTTTGTAGTGTGTCCTGTAACTGTGTAATGTTGTAGTGTGATAAACTAGTTTGGTAGGTGTTCTAATCCCAGACTTGTCAACTGTGCGTGTCTGTCTGCCTGAGAAGGGAACGATGCTTTTTAGAGTATGTACACTCCTTACAAGTCACATACTCAACTTTGACAAGGGTGCTGATGTCACCCACCTAGAAATACACCTCTGGGACTGCTGTAACCCAGTAATTTCTGTAGCACATCTCATAACTGCGTAAAGCTGTAGTGTGATAAACTAGTTTGGTAGGTGTTCTAATCGCAGACTTGCCAACTATTTGCCTGAGAAGGGAGCAATGCTTTTTAGAGTATGCACACTCCTTACAATTCACATACTCAACTTTGGCAGGGGTGCTGATGTCACCCACCTAGACATACACCTCTGGGACTGCTGTAACCCAGTACTTTTTGTAGCGCATCCTGTAACTGCGTAATGCTGTAGTGTGATAAACTAGTTTGGTAGGTGTTCTAATCCCAGACTTGCTGTGTGTGTGTGTGTGTGTGTGTGTGTGTGTGTGTGTGTGACTGAGAAGGGGACAATGCTTTTTAGAGTATGCACACTCCTTACAAGTAACATACTCAGATTTGGCAAGGGTGCTGATGTCACCCACCTAGAAATACACCTCAGGGACTGCTGTAACCCAGTAATTTCTGTAGCGTGTCCTGCAATTGTGTAATGCTATAGTATGATAAACTAGTTTGGTAGGTGTTCTAATCCCAGACTTGCCATGTGTGTGTGTCTGTCTGCCTGAAAAGGGAACAATGCTTTTTAGAGTATGCACACTCCGTACAAGTCACATACTCAGCTTTGGCAAGGGTGCTGATGTCACCCACCCAGAAATGCACCTCTGGGACTGCTGTAACCCAGTAGTTTCTGTAGTGCATCCTGTAACTGCATAATGCTGTAGTGTGAAAAACTTGTTTGGTAGGTGTTCTAATCTCAGACTTGCTAACTGTGTGTGTGTGTGTGTGTGTGTGTGTGTGTGTGTGTGTGTGTGTGTGTGTGTGTGTGTGTGTGTGTCTGTTGCCTAAGAAGGGAACAATGCTTTTTAGTGTATGCACACTCCTTACAATTCACATACTCAACTTTGGCAAGGGTGCTGATGTTCACCCACCTAGAAATACACCTCTGGGACTGCTGTAACCCAGTAATCTATGTAGCGTGTTGGCTAACTGCGTACTGCTGGAGTGTGATTTAGAACTGTGGTAGGGTTCCATCCACAACCATGGCAGTTGTGTATGTTTTCTGTGTGTTTCAGTATCTGTGTAGGGAGCAATGCATTATAGCCTACTCACTCACAGGACATTTACAATGCCCTACGTTGGTGATCCTGCTGATGTCATTCCTTGTCAAATACACCTCTGGGGAACAAGTTTCCTAGTAATCCTTGTGGTGCATCCTATAACATCTCCATACAGTAGTGTGATATAGATCTTGGTCATGGGTTCTATACCCACACATGTCAGTTGTTGATGTGTTGTGTGTGTCTCGCTGCCTGTTTTGTGAGCAATGTATTTTGGGCTACTCACTTGCAGGAAATTTGAATTGCTGTACTTTGGTAACCCTGCTGATGTCATTCCTTGTGAAATACACCTTTGGGGATATGGTAGCCCAGTAATCTCCGTAGTGCCTGCTATAAATGTGTAATGCTGTAGTGTGATAAACTAGTTAGGTAGGAGTTCTATTCCAAGACAGGGCAGGTGTGTGTGTGTTTGACAGTCACAGCCTGTGTGGAGGTGGCTGTGAGTGTCTAACCATTGGACATGTCGAGGAGCGTTTTGTGTAGTTTTCCTATATGGTGGCCATATTATATGTCACAATGTCCACCTCAAGAGGATTACAGATTTCAAACAGCCAAGAGACTGTGTTGGCAAGCCATACCCCTACATCTGACAAAAGGCCTGGTGAACAAAGTAAGCAACCCTACTATTACCCAGAATACGGTCTGAACCCATGTGTCATACACAAACACACTTGCCGAGAAAGTCCCGCTATGTTGCTATTACCCTGCACATTGTTGACAGATAGTAGGCATGGTGTGAATGCAGTGGGCTGCAGAGGGCTTGGCACCCTGCCCACCAGTACAATAGGCACATAATTGCGGACAATGCGCCTTCGCTATGTTCCACACTGGATGTCTGCAACATATGTGGTGCCATCAAATGTAATCCACAAAGGACATACAATGCCTTACACACATGCCCTGTATGGAAAGATGCCACTGATACCATGGAATACCTGTATCATGCTATCAATGCAGGTGCAGGGTCAGCCTGCTGTCTATTAGCAGGTCCTGCCACACCATGCCAGGATTGGCACATCTGATGATAACAGTCTGTGTACACAACATGTGCCAGGTAAACCAGGTACACTTAAACATGCAACTGTACATTAATATGGGACGTGCATATCCCAGGCAATGTCCATGTCAAGGACTATCAAACACAGACATGGCATGCATTGCAAAGCAATGGCCACACACAATGTTAACCAGGATGACAGGACAGTTAATACAATACCCATCTGTGTGGAACATTGCAGACACTACACCCCTGAAGCACACTGCAGACCATTGTCAGGTGGCCTGATGCCAAGGATTACCCCTCACCCAGCCTTGTACAGCCATCTTGCACAGCCAACCACTACACACCCATGAAGCAATGCACACATGCATGTCAGTACTGGCACCTTGTGTCTGCGTGTGGGGTATGATGTTCCCAACCATAGTCACTTCCAGTATAACTCGCATTGGCATACTGACTGATGTCAGACACGTTCACATGCCCTAGCCCATAGAACCTCAGGATAACCCCTGTGGTGCATGTAATACCTGTGCATTATTGTAGTGTGGCAAACTAAGTAGTTAGGAAGTGTATTTGTGAGCCTGCCAAAGTGTACCAATCTGTCTGAGTCCCTTAGAGAGTGTGGTTGTGTTGACAATGACATCTGTTCATGTGGACAGCCATGTGTGCTAAACCTAATGTATGTCTACTATATCTCTGTTGCAGATGTCACTCACTAGCACACATATATGTTCTTACAGCACACCAACATGTCAGCTATGTGGCACATGGAGTAACTTCATGCATTAGTAATGGCTAGTCAGTCAGGGGTTTGAACCCCTGTACCAGTAGGTGTGTGACAGACGATGCTTAGGTTTTAGCCTTCCAGCCCTTCTCTGATATACTTTGCCTCTGTCTGTCTCTTGCACACACTCTCTGGTGGATATGGAGATGTACACCTGCTCAGCAGCAGCTTGTGTTTTGTAAGTGATGGTCATGATCAGGTGATGGCCTCTGCACCTATTGCAGTCCTCCACTAACTGATTGCATGTGGAACAGCTGTGGTAGCATTCCCATAGCCAATTGCATGGAAACACAGTACAATATCTAGGAATATCATGTTGGTGTTTGCCCATGACAGTCGCTGTGAGTGGAACCTGGATCTGGTGTTTGGTAAACAGCATTGCAGATGAAATCTGGATATTCCTCAAATGATATACACAGTGGAAAATAGCCTAAAGACGGGAGGGTGATGTGCCAGACATGACTACAGCATGTAAGTGTAGCTATGCTTCATTCAGACGACTGCCAATTTAGCAAGTTGTGTGTGGTAATGGCTAGTCTGCATGTTTTAATAACTGACAAGACAGTGCTCTGTTTGTGAGGAAACCCCCGTCTGTAGGGTCATCTGTGGACTGGTCAGTGTGTGGAACCATTTCTTTCTTGTGTTACTCACAGAACACGTATCTGTGAACTGCAGAAGCATAGTGTGAGGATTGCAGTCAGTACATGGTGACAGTGATGAATTACTGCCATTGCATCCCTGATTGGACATATGTCACATGAAACAGTGGTATGACAGTCACAGTCTGAGGTTATCACAGTGACATGCCAATAGTGGGTCACTGTTCATAGCTGCAGTCACAAGTCATCTACGCTTTGGACAGATGTCATGCAGTATATATGCATGTGTTGTGCTCCCTCTGCAAATGTATGACATCTGTTATCTTGGGTTGATGGTAATACCTATGCATGCTGTTATAAGTAATCCTGAATGCTGTTTACTATTACTAAGCCTTATCTGTGTTAAAACTGCAACACTATAGGCTGTATTGGATTGGAGGTCCAGGTAGAACCACCTGTCCCACTTCAGCTGGCCATGGCACCAGGCACAAGCACGTCTGGGGCCCAGCCTTGGACGTCCACCTCTGTTGGCTCTGCACCACCTTCTGTTGGAACCACCACTGAGGATGGGGCCTGCCCCCCTGGGAGCAGGTCCAGACAGGAACTTGTCAGCCATCGTGCAGTCCAGGCTGTGGTGCATAGGGGGCTCAATAAGGGGTATCGAGGACAGCTACGCTAGCTCGAGGCAGAGTGTCACATTTAGTGGGTGAGCCTGCCCCTCCTAGACAGCACCCAGCACAGCCACCTTTGTGGCTGTGAATGTGCAGTGGTGGCTGCCCATGGGTGGGGACCTCCATCCCACTGTTTCCATTTGGGGGCTCATGGGCTTGTGACTGCCAAACACCCCTCCCCATCCAAGGTGTATCCCCCCCACATGTGTCATATACCGCCCCTGTATGCTGTCTTGTCTGTCATCCTACCCAACCTGTCCTCCATGAGCATACCTACTCTCCTTCCCCAACATCCCACTCTCACCTTACGAAAATGGAAACAAAAGGCCAATCTGTTCCCAGAACAACTTTTGCCCCATACATAGCTGTCCACTTCATACACGTGTTCACTGGACACATGAAACCTTTTTAACTTGCATCACAACATACTACTGTTGTCCTCATCCCTCTCTCAGGCACATGATCCTGGTATGCACATGACTCCTAAAGGTTCCAGGTACACGTGATGCAGACGACCCCATTGCACACATGACACTACCGGTCCCTCTATGGTTACCCCATTTAACTTTTTAATGATGATGATGTTGCACACAGCACCTTGCATGAGTACTGTTCTCACATAATGATTGGACAGGAACTGTTTTGTTAATGTAAATGAAATGCTCAGAGTAATGTATTTGGGCAATGTACAAATGTTTGCATGTATTAATGACACATGTCTGTCTGAGGGAGTCTTGATATTACATAGGACAACACCACTACATAATACAGGAGTTGCTGGTGTTTCCCTTTTCATTCTTTTTACTGCTTTGTTGTTACATGGTATGTTCTTGATATATCTATATATATCTATATCTATGTATGTATATATATCTGGACATAAACACACACACATACATCTACATAATGGAATACATTTCCTATACTGTTGAATGACTGTGCTGGATGCTATGTTTGTGATAACATCCGATGTTTGCATATCTGCCATGGCTTAGTGGTAAATCACATTGGCTGTGGTGTGCAGGGTCCTGGTTTCGAGCCTTGCAGAGGCCGTTTATTTTGTTGCTGGGCAGAACAAGGGCCATTGGATACAGAGTGATTAAGGCACTTTTAGGCAGTTGTGAGTGGGTGTGCGTGGCTTTGCGCGACGGTAAGCAGTGGTTACTTTTCATTACAGTTTCTTACACTCAGTTACCTTCTTGATTGCTTAACCTGTGTAGGCAGTGCTTACGCGCAAACAGGATGTAACCCGCTCACTGCTGCTTAAAAGTGCTTGCTCCCACTTACCCCCGCACTAATTTCTTTAAAAGAAAAGAAATAAGGGGTGATAGGAAAGTGGTGAAAAAGGGGCACAAAGAAGGAAAGACAGTAGGCAAGGTAGGTAGGGATGTGCAGAAAGGGTATAGGGGAAGGTCCATAGCTGTCCATTTCTTCTACAGCAACGGCTGTGCATATGCAATAAATTCGGTGGTACATTTGGACACTCACAACCCTGAGAGAGGGGTGAGGACAACAATAATATGTTGTGATGCCAATTAGAAACGTTTACATGTATCCAGTGGATATGTGTGCGAAATGGACAGCTATGTATGGGGCGTACTTTTTTTGCGGGAACATATTGCTCTTATTTTCTTTTACTTTTAGGTGAGAGTGGAATGTTGGGGAAGGAGAGTAGGTATGATCAGGGAGGATAGATTGGGTAGGATGATAGACAAGACAAACAAGACGCGTACAGGGGTGGTATATGACACATGTGGGGGGGGGGGCACCTTGGATGGGGAGGAGTGTTTGGAAGTTGAAAGCCCATGAGCCCACAAATGGATACAGTGGGACTGAGGTCCCCACCCATGGGCAGTCACCACTGCACCTTCACAGCCCAGAAGGTGGCTGTGCTGGGGGCTGTGTATGAGGGGCAGGCTCACCCTCTAGTTGCACCACTCAGCCCTCAAGCTGGCATAGGCGGTCTCGAATCTCCCTGTCGAGCTTCCTATGCACCATGGCCCGGACCGTACCACAGGTGACAGGTTCCTGTCCACTCCCGCTCCTGGGGGGGCCCCATCCCCTGCGGCAGTTCCACCCAAAGGTGCTGCAAGGCCAATGGATGAGGAGGTCCCAGACTGGGCCCCAGATGTGCTGGTGCCTGGTGCCACGGCCAGCTGAGGTGGGACAGGTGGGTCCGCTGGGACTGGCCTTCCCATACGAGCTATGTTGTAGCATGTTTAAGGCAGATATGTGTTAATAATAGTCAACAGCATTCACGATTAGTTATAACAGCATGCATATGTATTCCCATTACCCAGGGCACTGATGTAAAATAGTTGCAGAGCAGGCAGAACACATGCATATATGGGTAAACAGTGGCCATTACAACATGCAGGTTTCATGGATGGCAACAGGACACCAATATGGGGGTATTTTAACATGGCACATGCATAGAAACAGGTGTGAATATTTATAAACCAATAGGACATATGTCCCAACAAAGGTTAGGAGTGTAGACATACCCAATGAGTTGTGTAAATCGGTTATTTCTGCACATGTGGTAGGGGTGACAGAGAGAGAGTTCAATTAACAACTAATAAATCCTTGTAGTTTACACAGCATTCGTATTCACTGCAGTGGTCTGTCCCTTACATGTATTATTACACTACCCAATGGCGTTATATTGTACAATGGTATGTTTGTAGATTAGTATGTATGGGACCTGTGTCTTACGTACAGGCTTGACAAGATGCAGGTGTAATTCAACATGTTTTGAGACTGCTGACTGCTGTCATACACTTTGGGTGAGATGCTGGGATGACAGGTATGTATGCATGTACATTCTCTGACTATGTACAAGTCTGACTATCAGTTATATGTCATTTACAGCTGCCTGCATTTCTTGGATCATCACACTAATTTGTCAGGGGAACAGGGCAAAAGGCAGGTGATGTGGGCCATTTATCAGGAAATACTGAGCGGATTGGAACAGTTGACTGGGCAGATTGGAACAGTTGAGGGGTATGAATATGCATACCACTTTCTATTTGAGCATTCTAGCATAATCTGTAATCTGTTGTTAAGTGTGTATATCTACCTATCAACAACTGCAAATCTATCTACATAATTTGCTCCTATCTGCCCCCTGGAAATAATATTAACACTCTGGAAAATATCCTCAGTTGCTTCTCCACTCACCTACCTCAGGAAACCATAGTACTAGGTGACTTTAATATAGACTGGGCTACTTGTAGCTCACCTAATCCTACCTCCCACATCAATCTATATGGCTTTTCCTAAATTATAACCACCCCTACTAGAATCCATAAACCAAGTAATAAAGAAAGCACCCTAGACTGGAGCCTTATAAATAGTCACCCTGATACTTATATACCAGGTACCCTTCTAGCTGACATTAGTGACTACTCCCTGACATTTATAGTTAAACAAAAATGTCATAGTCCCAATCCAAATCTTTTCAAAACCTCACGCTCAAAAAAACCATTTTAATCAAGAAAACTTCCTAAATGAACTTAATGCATGTGACTGATCACCAATTCATCATCTTCAGCTAGAAGAAGCAGTATCTTACTTCAATACAAAATTCCTACAAATCCTTGATTGCCATGCCCCCTCTCGCTCTACCAGAAGCAGTATCTTACTTCAATACAAAATTCCTACAAATCCTTGATTGCCATGCCCCCTCTCGCTCTACCAGAAGCAGTATCTTACTTCAATACAACATTCCTACAAATCCTTGATTGCCATGCCCCCTCTCGCTCTACCAGAAGCAGTATCTTACTTCAATACAACATTCCTACAAATCCTTGATTGCCATGCCCCCTCTCGCTCTACCAGAAGCAGTATCTTACTTCAAAACAACATTCCTACAAATCCTTGATTGCCATGCCCCCTCTCGCTCTACCAGAAGCAGTATCTTACTTCAATACAAAATTCCTACAAATCCTTGATTGCCATGCCCCCTATCGCTCTACCAGAATACGGACCAAAACTGCTCCATGGCTCACCAAAGAAATGAGACAAAAGATTCTCCTACGTAATAAAATATGGGCCAAATGGAGAGAGTCAAAAAACCCAGCAGACCATCTTTACTTTAAGCAGCTACGAAATACCACTAAAAAAGAAATTCTCCTAGACAAAAAAAAAACTACTATCTTCACCTACAACAAACCCACCGACATAAACCACAAAAGTTCCGGTCAGGCATTAACAAACTGTTTCATCCAGGGCACTCCAAAACTCCCACCCCATCAGGTATAACCCAGGATAACCCAAAACACATTGCTGATGCCTTCAACAACTACTTCACTGAAGCTATTCAAACTCTAGCAAATACACTACCCCCTGTCAGCACTAACCTATCAATAAGTATAAATAGCCCAGCTCCTTCATTTCATTTAGAACCAGTAACAACATCCCTCATCTGCTCTGTCCTACAAAAACTCAAACCTTGTACCCCTTCAGCTGACCATCTACCAGGTGAATACCTACAAATTGCATCTAAAGCCATTGCCTATCCTATATCCATCCTTATAAATAGAACAATTACTGAAGAAACAATCCCCAACATCTGGAAAGTTTCACACATCATCCCTCTGCATAAGGGTGGTTCCTCTACGGAGATTTCTAACTTTTGACCAATAGCCTTGCTCTCTCCAATATCAAAAATAATGGAAAAATGTATCCACCGACAGTTGCTCACCCACCTTCTCTCTAATAACTTACTTGCTAACTGTCAGCATGGCTTTAGACCTCACCATAGTACTACCACTGCCTTACTATCCTTTTCTGACTGTATTAATAAACATCATAATAACAACTCTCTTTCATCTGCATTATTTATTGACCTGTCAAAAGCCTTCGACATGGTTAACCATCACCTACTTTGATATACTAAAATCCCTATCTCTTGACCCACATGCAATACTTTGGTTTAAAGCATACTTAGATAACAGACATCAAGCTGTTCTCTGGGATAATAATTTATCCTCGCCCCTTCCAGTCAACATTGGAGTGCCCCAAGGCTCCATATTAGGCCCTCTTCTCTTTTCAATCTTTATTAATGATCTTAACTCTAAAATTCCACAAGCCACCTGCATACAATATGCAGATGATTCAACTTTAATATGCTCTGCCAACTCTGCTTCCTCACTCCAGACCCTCACCCAAACTGTATTTCATACTGTTGAAAATTGGTTCATGAGTCATTGCCTCCTCCTTAATCCTAAAAAAATGAAATTATTGCTCTTTACTCCTAACCAAAGGTCTCCACAATGTCACTTCACAGTAACTTCTAACAATGGAAATACCATATCCCCAGACACTACAACCCAACTCTTAGGTATTACAATAGACCACAGCCTTAGCTATGATGATCATATTAATACTACTATAAAATCAGTCAACCGAAAACTACGATCCCATTATAGAATCAAACCCTTTCTCACACCACTAGCCAGAACTACCATTGCCCAAACCCACCTTATCTCTACCCTGTTTTATGCCTCTGCCATTTATACTAACCTATCTAAAAACAACCTTAGCAAACTTGCAACCAGCTATAATAACATTGCCAGATTTGCCACTGGCTCCCCTTTTAGAACCAATCACTGCCACAACCTTAAAAAGCTAGGATGGTTAGAACTACAGAATCATCTACTTTCTCAACAACTGACTATTACCCAAAAGATTCTCTACCACCTTAACAAGACTCCTATCCTCACTAGTATGGCTACCCCATATAATAATCTGGCAACACTACACTCTGCTAATCAACTTCTAGTCTCTACTACTAAATCTAACAACAAGGCTGGGGACTCACTATTCTCCAACACAGTGGGAAAAACCTGGAACCAGCTTCCTAAAGAATTATCATCACTTTCTTCCACACTACTCTTCAAAAAACATCTTAAAGAATATCTCAAAACACACTGGCTATGTCCCTGCTCTAACCCAGACTAAAAGTCTGTTTCCCTATCTCCTACTCCCCTTACCTCTTTGCTCTGTTGTTTTATTACGCCTATCAATTGCAACTAGAACTCTAACCACTTCCTAGTATTAAAGAGACTTCCTCTCGGCACTGCTTCATGACTTACTTCTCTAAAAGACCTCTCCTCCTATTTTCTAATATAAAATAATGTAATGTAACTTTCTTCTATTATATATAATATATTCTAAGATACTATTGCCTACATTGGAGCTTTTCTCCCCAGGCCTCTACTGAATATGTACTGTATGTTAGTATTAGAGTGTATGCCTGTAACCATGCCTCTAATTTAAGATAACAATTCTTGATATTCTTTATCATCTTATTATATGCTATCCAATGTTTTCTTTTCCAGGCAAATCTTACACAATTTTTGTATTGTCTATTCTAAAAGAATGTAATGTAATATCTGTCTATTGCATATTATGTATGCTATGATACTATTTCCTATGTTGGAGCTTTTCTCCCCGGGCCTCTACTGAAAATGGACATATATCCAGTTAGACCAGCCCGGTCAACAAATGTAAAATAAATAAATAAAATAAAATATATGCATACAGCTTTCTCTCTGAACATTCTAACAAACTGTGTGCAGTTGTGTGGAATTATTATGCATACAACTCCCTGGTGCTCCTGGGATCCAAAGCCCTGCTGTGTGTGTGTCAAAAGCATTACAGTTAAGATCACTGTACACTATGCTATCAGGCAATTGTTGTGAGGCTTTGCAATGTATTTAGTCTAATATGACTGACCTGTTTGCACTTCCAACATTGTTATACAGCACTTCATACACATTTTATCTGCATACCACAGTGTGGGTAACATTGCTTACTACAACAGTGCTATTTAATAACTGCAACAGTACAACAACATATGCCTGCAGAGTAAAGAGAAGCAATGCAGGGGTTACATCTTTATTTGCAGCATATTACACAAATCTGTATACTGGTACAACACTTTCTGAGGCTCTTACATTTATTTGTTATGACAGTACATGCAGGCTATTTACTAACCTGCCTTGCGACGCATCTTTTGCAGCCTAGCATCATAGGCTTGCTGATTCACAGCATGCTCATCTGCAGCTGTCAGAGAAGTACGGTGATATTTAGCCATACCTATCCATAGTATACACAAGCTAGGCAATTATTAACTACGTAGTGGAAGGAGTACTTACTCAGTTCTGGGGCATTCTGCATCTGCCTTGCTTCCTGGATCCACTGTTCCAGGACATCCCCCCCTCCACCGCTTCAGGTCTGCATGGTGGTGCCTGACCTGCTCACCAGTCCGGGGGATATCTGTGGCACTAGTGAGGTCACGGGCGAGACTGTCCCAGGCCTCCATTTTGTACTGCGAGCCGTGGTACTGGCCCAACAGTAGTCTCCTGTCATGGTGCTTTACCAGGAGCCATACCATGAATTTGAACTCCTGGATACCACAGCACTGTGCTCTAATGCGAGTGCCTTCTCCCACTCCAGCCATTCTGCTACAACCAGTTATGAGCCATATTCCCACCTCTTCGATTTAAGTAGGGCCGGATTCCCACACTTTTCCGTAATTGGCCGGTTTCGAAAAGGCTAAGCTATGTATTATTCATTATAGGTTATATATATATGTGTCTGGTATCTGGCATTCATGTGTACATACAATGTATGGGGTCCTGGGGACCTCATAACTTTATTACAGTGACACCTCAACTCTATATTTACTGCAGTACTCCAGTTCACATATTTAAGGTCTCTGGCAGGTTATAGAACATTACACTGTACATAAATTCAGTTTACATGTTTGATTTGATTTCCCTGTGGTGAGGATTAGTTTGCTGATACCTCCTTTATATGTATTGCTATCATGGCATAGTGGTTAACTACTGTGACTGCGATGTACAGGGTCTTGAGTTCTAGCCTTGCAGAGGCGGTTTATTTTGTTGCTGGCCAGAACACGAGCTGTTGGGTACAGAGTGATTAAGGCACTTTAAAGCAGTTGTGAGTGGGTGTGCATGGGTTTGCGTGGAGCTAAGCAATGCTAACCTCCGGTTACAGTTTCTTACACTCAGCTAGCCTCTGCATTGCTTCACCAGTGTGATACTTGCATACCAGCGGCCAAACAGGTGTACACCCGCTTGCCCCTGCACTTGCAAATGCACTGCATTTGGTGTTTGCATCTGACACACTGGGTGGGGGTGAGGACTACAATAATACCTTGTGATGCCTATTACATCGGCTTACATGCCTACAGTGGGCTGTTGCGACCATGTGTTCGTAGATGTTGTGTAGTGGGTTATGCAATGACACATATGGTCATACCGTACTTAGCCATTTAAACTGGACTGTGCTGCTGTGGGACACATATTGGGAATGGCTGCCCATTAGGCGTAAGCATGCCGGTTGACTGTACAGAATCTGTGGCCTGTCCAGAGTTTGCTTCATACTATTGGTGTGTTCCTCTTACAATCTGGACCTGTCTGGCAAATACCTGGGAACTGACACCATTAAATACAGACAGGTAATTGGGTTTAGGACCCCACATCCTGCAGCCGAGACATGCTAATGCATACCTATTGCATACCTATTATTCTATCAGCTTTCTAAGGTTGTAAGAGGAATATGTGCTTTCTGTTCCTATTTGTTCCCCCAATGGTTTATGTTCTGTCCAATGGTTTTGTTCTTAGGGGTTGAGAGGTATGGGCATAAGCTCTGCCCATTTCAGAATATTACTTACATCCCTGGGGCGGTCCTAATACAACTGCGTCAGCCAACACCTGCACGCCTAGGCCCATAATTGCATACCCATAGATCCCCCACCTGTCCCTCCTCTACAGCACTCATCCTTACTGTGGATGTGGGTGGGGTCTAACCACACCACTACACACTGCCCACTCTCCACATGTCCGGACCCATGTCGTACGTTGTGTCGACCCATGGGTTATCAGGATTGCACAACCTACTGGTCCGTGTACATCTACAACCTGGTTTGATGAATCATTACAGGGACTGACTCTGATGATCAGTAATTTTTGGGGTGTCCTACAAGGGACATTGATGTCTTTGTTTCAAGATTAGACCTGGCAGGTCTCTCCCACTAGTAGTATCCTGCCTGTGGTCTGGGAAGCAGTGGTGTGTTTACTTGTATCGTGTGCTTGTATGTTTCACCTGTCTAGGTGGGGGTGGTTGATGCTACGTGTTACACATTTGTTGATTGGACCCCTCACCTCCATTTGCACGGCCTGTGAACATATGTAATTCATAACTGCTGTATCATATCCTAGCTATTTACATGTGTATATTTACACACACATACACACACACACACACACACACACACACACACATATATATATATATATATATATATATATATATATATATATATATATATATATATATATATATATACATTACTATATACAGATATATCTGTATATGAATGCATACAAATATATATTTATATATTGCTGTCTATGTATATCTAATAACATATGGGTGTATGGGAGTCTGCATATGTATATATCTATATGTGGGTATGTATATGTATACTGTCACTGTTTGTATACATTTGTACTACGGAGAGGGAGAGGTATGTCTCCATGTCGCTATGGGTAGATATGCACACACATTCCTCTACTTATATACATCTACATCTGGTTATTACATTCTCTGCCATGTAGATTAGACTTTGCTGCAGTGGGACTCGTAGCAGGTGTGGTTGCTTGTTGGGCGATGCCTCTGCCTAATGAACACTTTTGCTCACATCCCTGGGGCTGTCCATATAGACCCACATCAGCCAACACCTGCACACCTAGACCCATAACTAGCAACCCATAGTTCCCCCACCCACACCTCGTCTACTGCACCCATCCTTACTCTGGGTGCAGGTCGGGTCTGAACACACCATTACATGCTGCCCAGTCTCCACTTCACGGGATCCATGTTGTATGTTGTCTCGACCCATGGGTCATCAGGCTTTCCCACCCTTGTATTCTGGGTATGTACACACCCCAGCCAGAATGGTCCTCGTATTGGCTTCCTTTGGTTATATGTCAATTTCTGGGGCATCCTGCAAGGGACGCTTCTGTCTGTTCCAGGATTAGATTTCACGGGTGCACTCTGTCCCCCCCGGTTGTATTTTGCCTGTGGTCTGGGGAGCAGTGAACTATTTACATTGTTTGTGGGTTTGTGTGTATGTTTCCTCTGTCTGGTTGGAGGGGGGAGGGAGGTCATGCTACGTGTTACACTTCTTGCTTGGGCCCCTCGCTTCCATTGGCATAGCCTGTGAACATATGTCATTCTTGTGTATTGTTTCCTATCATAGCTGTATATCTGTATATATCTATGCACACACACACACACACACACACACACACACACACACACATATATATATATATATATATATATATATATATATATATATATATATATATATATATATATATATATGTATATATACATATATATGTATAGATATGGGTCTACCTGATAACGCCGAAAGTTCACAACACCGACGACGGGAACACCGACACCAGAAGATCGACAATGGAGATATTGACAGTTGAACATCCCGACGCTGAGAACACCAACATGTTAAGGTAAGTGTGAGATAGTGACGGACTGTAGGGTTAGGGGCAGATTAAGTGAGTTAGGGTTAGGGCGCGGGTTAGGTGAGTGTGTGATAGTGGCGGACCTTAGGGTTAGGGTTTGGGTTAAGGTTAGTGCATAGATAGTTGTGTATGTAAGGTTTAGTGTAAGTTTGTAAGGTTTTTGGTGTACTTGTGTTGTGTGTGTGCTTTTTGAACAGGGGATTTGTTTTGTTTGTTGATTGTCAGGATTGTGGTTTGTCGGGCATGTGAAGTTCAGTGTTTTTGAACTTTCGGTTTTGTGGCGTCGGTGATTTTGTTGTCGGTGTTTTAGCATGTCGGCATTATCAGGTAGACCCATATATATATATATGTGTGTGTCTGTAACTATATATATATATATATATATATATATATATATATATATATATATATATATATATATATGTATGTGTGTGTGTGTGTGTGTGTGTGTATGTATGTATGTATGTAAGGCAATGCATACCCCCATGCAAACGCACTTAAACAACATGCTTACTGGTGCTTATATATGCTTACTACTGCTTATTTATGCTTAAACCTGCTTACTAGTGCCTTATTCATTATGACACTGACACTTCGCTCCAATTCACTTTTAATTGTTAAACTAAGAAAAAATAATAAGACAGCCACAATGGACTAAACGTAGGTCTTCACTATTTTAATAAAACACAGAACCAAATAACTAAACGCTTTCACCAGGCTTAAACCACTGGCCAGCTGTTTATGCCTGGTGAAAGAGTTTAGTTATTTGGTTCTGTGTTTTATTAAAATAGTGAAGACCTACATTTAGTCCTTGGTGGCTGTTTTATTATTTTTTTCTTATTTTAAGTGTTGAGTGGTGGTGGTGGTTTATCCATTTGGATTTCTTTGTTTTTTTCACTTTTAATTGTTATTATGCAGGTTATACAGCAGACAGATGTCAAAATATGTTCATATACAGATTACCAATGGAGAATGGTATGTGCTGCAGTGGGATTCAGAACGGGAATGTCTGTTAGGCAGATGCTCTAACCACTGCACTATTGCTGTGCTGCCTCATTTGCATATATACCCATATACCCATGGATCCTAGTTCCCCAAACACCCACCCCAACACTTTACTGACACAGCAGTCATCCATTCTCCAGATGTATACACGGTGTATCCACACCACTACACATTGGCCACTCCCTACTCCTGTAGACCCATCCCATGGGTTGACTCACTCCACGTATCCTCAGACATCCCAAAAGTTTAGTCCACACACATTGGTGAAATGAGTGACCAACAGGACACTATTCACAATTTTTGGGATGTCCCACCTGGTACACACGTCTTTATTTCAAGATTAGACTCTATACCTCTTTACATCATTACTGCCGTTAACATGACACTACAGTAAGTTAATAACTATGACTATGTGGTAATGCACACGTTACACATGAGAGCTAATAATGTACGAGTTTGGCAAAATTATATTACAAATAGGACCGGTTTAGTGATTGGCGTTGCCGTAGCAGGCAGATCACAGGAATGATTCCATGTGTGAGAAAATCCTCACATTTGATTTTTTGAGAACAGCACTGACTTTGGACAATGTACACACTTCTGCATTTTTGCAGATTCATCCCTTCCCTCTTATGCACAACCTATTATGCTATCTACTGTCGAGGTTTGTAGGGGCACTTTCATGTTATTTATGTCTGCAAAAGGAATGAATGTGTTACAGGGAATGTACTTCTACATATAGATGTATGCATGTGTGTATGCATATATATGCTTATAACGAACTCGCTGACCTCCACGAGGTGGTCCAATTAGAACCAGGCCATCCAACCCTGACACGCCTGGATCCATAATTTCATACCCATGGTTCCTCCACCCCACCCAAGTTCGACATACATGCAAACCATCCATTCTCCGGTTGCTGTCACAACCATGACACACCTCCACACATTGCCCTCTCCCCAGTGTTAGGGGCCCTATATGTATGTTGTCCCAACCCATGTATTATCAGGCTCTCCCACCATTTAGTCCTTGAACATACCTGCCCTTGCTTGTGTAATGGTCGGAGGTCTATCCATCCTAGCAATTTATGGGTAGTCCCATCAGGGACTACCCTGTGATTGTTTGTAAAGTAGATTTAGCAGATCGACAGTGTTACTCCCACTGGTAGTATCCTGCCTGTGGTGTGAGTAGCAGTGCTTTGCTCACCCCTGCCCAGCTTGATATGACATACACTGATGGCACTGAATAATACTGGGGTTGCTGTTGATTCCCCTCTCATTCTTTTTGTATGCTTTATTGTTACGTCATTCATTCTTCATAGATATATATATATATATATATATATATATATATATATATATATATATATATATATGTATTATATATCTGTACATACACATGCACATACATCTACTTAATTATATACATTTCCTATGCTGGGCACTACATACACCCACGCAAACACACTCAGACATGCTTACTGTTACTTGCATATGTTTACTACTGCTTATTTGTGCTTACACCTGCTTACTAGTGCTTATTCATTATGACACTATCACTTTGATTGAATGACATTAGTTAAATAATTCATGCGGTACTCCAGTTCACATTTACATGTTATTATGTAGGTTATACAGCAAAATGATGTAAAAATATGTTCATATACAAATTCCACATGGAAAATGATAAGTGCTATAGTGGACTCGAACCAGAAATGCCTGTTAGTTAGACGAATGCTCTAACCACTACACTATTGATGTTAATGTTGATTTTGCGTGTTCTTTTCTATTTGGATGATTGTGATGTGTCAGCTACACTAAGCATGGGGAGGCGACGTGCAAACACGCTGCGCTTCGCTTACACTTTCAGTAATGAAGCAATACAAATGTAAAATAGGGACACGGGGGAATCTAATTGTGATAGTTCTAGGGACAGGGCTCAACATTCCATGACGTGCTTGTGTGTTTACTACTTTGATTTTATTTCAGTGTTTGTGGACACTCTTGTATGCTTAGCATACATTTCAGTATCCACGGACACTGACTTAATTGCTTACTATTAGAGGCGGGCTCTGATAGTAAGCATAGTAGGTTGTGCAACTGTGGGCGCATGTTTATGCCTCCATAGAGCACTTAAACACGCCCCCTGCACTCACACATGTTTCCTGTGCATGTCAAGGGTGCGGCAGTGCACCCTCATAACTATTCATATGGTGCTGCTGCACCATCTGTAAGGAGGACGCTCGGCGCAAGGCTAAAACCGTCCTTGTGCCGAGCTTCATGAATCCCGGGGATCATTGTTTCTGAGTACAGGTCTTTTTTGTGTTTTTTTAGAAATTATTGATGATTTTCAAGTGGTTCATCCTTTTCATAAGCTCTCTCTCAGTGGTGTAGCAGTGGTAATAAAGTACCTTCACTTTAACAGGGTTAGACAATATCCTTTTGACTTAAAATATAAAAATAGTAAACTTCATGTGCACTTTAATCAAATTCACATTTCTGTTTTTAGGATTAACCAATTTTCTTGTGGTGTGTTAAGTAGCATTTTAGTTTCTAATTGAGTTTTTTCTTTCCTCCTAGAGACTTTTTTCATCCCTGTAATCCTTTACATTCTTTAACCTTATATGACTTGCTGTATTACATGTTGGAATATCTTGGATGTAGTGTTCCCACCACCTGTTAGTCTTTTGTGTCTTATCAATTCTATGTGTGCTGAAAAGGTGGTAAAATTCCTGCTTTCTGGAAGCTGCCAAAGTGGAGATGGTTTCCTGTCCTTGCTGAGGATGTTAGTAAGATACTCATCAGAAAAGAGGGACTAGCTAGCACCATTTTCTATTATTTTTGAAGGGGAAAAGTC
Source organism: Protopterus annectens (assembly GCF_019279795.1). Lineage (NCBI taxonomy): Eukaryota > Metazoa > Chordata > Ceratodontiformes > Protopteridae > Protopterus > Protopterus annectens. The sequence goes on from NC_056741.1 coordinate 1,859,227,182, forward strand.
ATTAACAACTGTGGTTTTAAAATGTGGAACAATTTTATTTACTTTTTGCCAAACTTAGGCCTAGCCCCTTACATCAGGAAGGGAAGAAAGAGACAGGAAAGAACACCCTGAAGGAAAGCAAACTATTCCCTGTTTAACTCTCCATCAGGAGTTGGAGAGGCTAGGAGCCTGTCAAGAAAACAAATACGTGATCAGTAGCATTTACTGCAAAGATGACCCTAAGATTTGAATATTTATTGTTAGGGTAAATATTCTCATACAACTGTACTGTGTTTATGGAGAACTAATGCAGTACTGCCACCCATCAGACCCAATGAGACAGCTGTAAAGTGCCCTGCAGAACAACAGAGGTAAATCCTGCCCCTGATTGTGGATTGTATGCATAAGCTTGTAGAAGTTAGAGCAAGTGTCATTGGCCATTCATTTAGCTTTCTCACAATACTGAGCCAAACATCATTAAAAACCGCTACAGCAATAGCAAGTGGTCTTGCAGGATTAATTCTAACTTGCCCTTGGGATTTGTTATGATGATCATAACAGGAAATTTGGTAGGGTCTGTTTAGTCAGTGGTCTCTCTATTTTTACTGTCATAAAGACAAAAAAGAACTGATTCAATAGTCCTTTTAATGTAATGTTGAGGTGTCTGTGTATGTTTGTTAAGCACAAGAACCTCTCCCCTTTGTTGCAGCTTAGAGTGCAAAAACTGCTAATTGAATAGTCTGATCTAATGCCGTCAGGGTACCTTAGGTAAGAAGGAAGAGTTGACTGTAAGTCCATCCAATCTATGAAAAATTATGTGTGCGCATGTGTGTGTGTGTGTGTGTGTGTGTGTGTGTGTGTGTGTGTGTGTGTGTGTGTGTGGCTCCTTACATGTCAAAGCTTGCAGCTTAAAGATTCTGCTGGTAAAGGTGATGAGCATCATCCGAGAACACAGTTTTCCAAAGCAGAAACTGCCAGTTTCTTTGTGCTGAAAATAAGAAGTGAGGATAGGTCTCCTTCACAACTGCAGATAAAAGACCTTTAGAAATTCAGACAGATGCACCTTAAAGCATAAGCTTGTTCACTCTCAAAAAAAAAAAAAAGCAGTTTTTTTGATGATAAGTGCATCTCTAGGCTTTTTATGATTGTTAGGATAACAAAATCAAAAACCCTTTCCTTTTAACCATGCGGTATTTCCTGGTGTTACACTTTCTGGTCTCCTGTAGAATTTCGACTTCAAAGCTGCTGAACTGAGACTTTTGAGGTTGGGGTGCACTAAGTTGTTTTAATTGGGAACAAACCAGCATTATCCTAATTATTTAGGGTTTACTTTTCAAGAGTGTGACTTATTGAGTTTGCCTTGTACCAAAGTGGTACATGCCAAAGTTTTGTGTAGTGTTTCAACCCCCTCCCACAAATATAAACCCCAATGTAAACATTGTTAAGTGTCGTATCTGTTTGGGAGAAGGAGACAAACTCAACAAGTCAGAGTTTCAGTGAGTTTGCCTTTAATGGTTTTCACTCATACATGCTAGAGGAGGACCTGATCAGGTTTTTTGCTGGAGAGTTAAGGCATGATGGGATAAATGTAACTTGGAGGTGAAAACCTTCCCAGGTGAGGACACTTAGTAGAATTAGTGGTCCTCCCTGTTTATTTAAAAAAAAAAGAAAAACAGGGCTACTTTGATGACTGTGAGCTATTAGGATGAGTATTGCCTTTTCCTTTCTTTCTTTCTTTTTTTCTTTTAGATGAATTCTTGGAAGAAGTGAATGTGGTCGAAGTACTTACAGTACCCCCTGGTCCCTGGGGATCTTGAAGGCATTCACTGTGCAGACTGCTTTTGCATGCATACCTGAAACAAAAGTTTTCTGATGTATGATTGGCTTGGGAAGCAAATAAGTCCACCTCTGAGACTTCCAACCCTTATGTCATTTTTAGAAAGACTCACCTCTCCAGTTCCCACTTACTCAAGCTGGAGTAGGACCTGCTTAGATTTCTTCCTGGAGAGTTCAGGCATAATGGGATGTGTGCCTTGGAGATGGTGACCTTGCCTTGCCTTGAGGCCAGTGCTTAAGCCATCTTGGTCAGCCTGCACAATGGACAACAGTGGGTCTCTCACTGCACATTGCTGTGTCACATGACTTTGATGTCTATTGTCACTTTCAGGTTTCCTGCTGGCATCCACACTAACTTGAGCATGTGTGATGCACAGGTGAATGACACTGTGTCTTTTTCATTTTTACTTTTGCATTGGGCAGTCCATTTCTCTGGGATCTTTAGGCTGTCTTTATGTGCTTACCATGAAAAGCCTGTGATATCTATGGACAGGGTTTGGAAAAACTGTGTGATCACAAATGACATCCTTGGTTAGTTTGGAGTCATTTATTAAAGAAAGACTGATAACCTCTAGTATAAATATTATATAAGCACATTGTCAACAGACCCCACATGTTTAACTTTATAGCTTATATACTAGAGGTTATCAGCCTTTGTTTAATGAATGATGGGTGCTCTAAGATTACCTTCTGGAGTAGCAATTGTAGTTTAGGAGGCTTAGTTTATCCCGCTAAATGTAATTCATGCTTGCCCTTTTTTGTCAGGAAAACTGAGAGGACCCTCAGGAAAAGAATTTATGAACATTATTATGATATACTGAATGCTAATTCAAATAAAGCCCTTTTTAAACCCTTCTTAGTTTGCCCTTCTTTTGAGAGGTTTAGGTTTTGGATTTTGGACTACATTTCCTATGACCCCTGGGAGGTGGCTTAGGTTCATATGTTCATAGATAGGTACTAGGCTATCTACCCGAAGGCATTTATAAGCCTAGCCAGAATGTGTTGGCTTTCACTGCCCCCTTAGATTAGTTTCCTGTGTCTCTGTCCAGCAGAGCCATTGAAGTGATCCCTGGGGTAAACTTTCTGTTTCTCATCCACTCGTCAAGGTTTGTCTGGAAGAGGGTTAGCGAGGAGTTCTGCCTAATGTAGATTGGAATCTTGTTCCAGAGCATGGGAAGTCTCTGGGACAGGACTCTATCCCTCCAGCATGTCCTATTTATTGTTGTGGTGAGGTTTAGATCCTTGTAGCGTGTGGCTCGTGGGGATATGGCTTTCTTTAGGTGGGGCATGTCCATCAATTCTGGGTTGGACATGGCCTTGTATCTCAGGCAGGGATCACCTCTGAGTAGGTGGTATGCAACCGAGTACAGCTGGAGTTTCTTCAATCGAGCTGCATAGGGCATCTGCTTGAAGTCAGTGATCCTCTTGGTGAGGTACTTCTGTGGTCTTTCCAGTTGTTGCATGTGTCTTGTAGGGTACATCTCAAATGGGGCATTGTACTCTATGATGGGTCTGATAAGTGATGCATAGAGGGGCCCAATGATCTCTTTCGATCTGGATGCAAACCCTTTTGTGATTAGCTGGACCACATAGAAGGATTTTCTAACCACTTTGGCAATGTGATTATCAAAGGACAGGTTACTATCTACTTGGGTCCCCAGATCCCTTATTACATCTTCCGTATTTAGGGGGCTACCACCTATGTGGTAGTTTGTGGGTACTTTGTTTTTTCCAAAGAGGATGACTATGCACTTTTTGGCATTTAGCTTGAGGCCATGGTTTTGACACCAGGTATCTGTCTCAGTGAGACTCTTTTGGAGGATGTCTGTGTCAGCCGGAGAGTCAATTATAGCCCCTAGTTTGCAGTTGTCTGCGAATTTGGTCAGGCATAGTCCTTCTGTGCTTGCCTGTACCTCTGAGAAGTATATGCCAAACAGGAGGGGTCCTAGGACTGAGCCCTGGGGAATGCCACTTGTAACTGGTTTAGAGTCAGACCTAGCTCCCGCAACTCTTACCATGTGGGTTCTGTCCGTCAGCCAGTTGGCAACCCATCTCATGATGTAGGGGTTTATGTTCAGGCTGGTGAGCTTGTCTATAATACCTGAGTGGGGAATGGTGTTGAAGGCCTTTGCGAGGTCTAGGTAAGCTGTGTGGACCACCTTTCCCTCGTCTATAGCCTTGGAACTGTCTCAAATAAGTCCTCCAGGTTTAGGAGGCATGATCTGCCCTTAACAAAGCCGAACTGGGTAGGGTCCAGTGTTTGGAGGTTTCCAATGTCTTTGTTAATGAGATCCATGATGATGTGCTCCATAGCTTTGCAGACCAAGCTAGTCAGGCTTATAGGGCGATAGTTCCCGGGGTCCGTTGTGGCTCCACCTTTGTTTAGTGGAATAACCATTGCTATGCGCCACACTGTGGGCATGTAGCCTGTGGAGAGGCTGAGTTTAAACAGTGTGTTTAGGTGAGGGGTTAGTTCATCTTTGAGCTCATGTAGGACACGGCCTGGGACACCGTCCGGTCCCATTGATGCTGTGTTTTTGGCTTTGGAAAAGGGCTGTTTTAACCTGAGTGTCTGTGATTTCAGGGGCACTACATTCTTCTGGTATAGTTATGAGCTCTTTTGGGGCTGAAAGGGGGGTGAAGTTTGCACTGAACCTGTCTGCTAGGATGTTGGCTATATCAGTCTGTTCAGTGTATTTTGTGCCATTCTGCATTAACTCCGAGCAGATCTGAGAATTGCCACTTAGATTCTTGACATAGCTAAAGAATGCCTTGTGGTTATCTATGGAGTCCATGTCAATTTTTCTTTTGAAGCTAGCCTTGGATGATTTTATGAGGGAACGTAGTTTGTTGCTGATACTGATCAGGGATGTCTTCCCTTCTTGGGATTTTACTCTTTTCTGTACTAGTTTCCTCCTTCTGTTGTATAGCTTGTTTATGGCAGGGGTCCACCAGACTGGTTTCATTTTCTTGGAGGAGTGAGTCTTGGTTTTGTTTGGGATAGCACGATCCATGCATTCTTGTAGGTGCTCATAGAGTGCATTAGTAAAGGATTTTGCAGCTTGGACAGCGTTATCCTTTAGCATGGGGGCTTTGAAACTTCCCACCTCAGTCTTAATGTGAAGTTTGCTTTTGAAAGGTTTTTCACGGTGGTTTCTTTGACCAGGGGTGGTGATGGAATGTGGATATCCAGAGTGATTAATTTATGGTCAGACCTAACCAGTGAGGGATTGACCTCCGGTGTGTCACCCACGTTGGTGATGACCAGGTCCAATATGTTGTTACCTCTGGTGGGGGTGTTTGAGTTTATAAATTCTAGGAAATGTTGGACAAGGGAGTTTGTACTTGAGTAGTTCTCCCAGTTAATGTTTGGGTAATTGAAATCACCTAATATCAGGGTGTTTGGTAGGACCTTTATGTTTCCCAGTGTTTACAGGAATACGGAGTGGGGGTCCTGGGACATGGTGGGTGATCTGTAGCAAGCTATAATGTGAATAGCAGTTTTTCCCGTTGTTAGATGCACGTGGATGATCTCTGAAGCATCGTGCTGTGCCACTAACCTGGAGGTGTGGGTATCCTTGATGAATATGGATTCTCCCCCGCCTTTTGTATTTTGGTCAAGGTTTTGTGGCTGAAATGTATGGTATGAGTTGTAGCTTGGTAGTGCTGGGGTGCTCTCTGGAGCCTTAAACCAGATTTCTGTAACTGCACATATATCGATTTTCTCCATACTGAGGAGTGCCTTGAGTGCGTGAATTTTGAGATTTAGACTTCTGGCATTGAGTAGCATTACCCTCAGTTTTTTGTTACTTGTGCTATTTATGGTGGTGGGTTTGTCTTTTGAGCCTTGCCTAGAAAAGGCACTATGGGGTGGCAAGAGCCTTGGCCAGTATTCGAAAGCCTAAGGGTGACAGGTGCAAACCATCTCTAGCAAAGCAGTGTGGCTTATCGAGCATGTCATCCCAGGCTGACAGACACTGGATCCCCTTTGAATGACACCAGAAGCTTAGCCAATTGTTGAAATTGATAATTTTTTCTCTATACTGTGGTATCATTCTTGGTGAGGGCAGGATGCTACTCAGGGTCAGGGTCATACCGGCCTGGGCTACGTGATCAGAGAGCTCCTCCATGTCTCTTTTCATGTAGTCCAGGGAGGTACAGCTTAGGTCATTCACACCAACATGGACAATGACAGAGTCGTATTTGTACTTGTTCTGGAGTGACCTGAGTGCTTGTGTTATGTGGCGGATCCTGGCACCTGACAGGCAGCTAACAGTAACCTTCTCCTTGTTCAGCCTAGTGAGTGGGACATCAGTGTGCCTGACTATAGAGTCACCTATTACTAGTGTGTTGGGTATGTTATTTTGCCTTAAGGGCTGTGATTGTGTGGCACACTGGTTTTGTGAAGTATGTGTTTCATGGTTTGTGTTGGGGGTGAAGGTTGCTTGGATGTCTGCTATGGAGGTCTCTGTTGCTTTTGCAGATTTTTATTTAGAGCCTCTGAGTATGTTTTCATTTATTTATGTGTGTTTTTTGCCGGTGCTGGTTTTATAGTTCTATGTGAGACTGGTGGTGTGATGTAAGTAATTCCCTTTTCCTCTTGACTGCCTGGTCCAGTCTTGGGTTGAGAGAGCTTAGCCTCCAGTTTGGCTGTATAATTGCATCTCTCGCATGTATTAGTGTTTGGTGGAAAGAGGAGAGGGTTGTCTGTGTACATGAGGCAATTGTAACATTGCCTCAAAATGCCTAGATTCACTAGTTGGACTGGAGAGTACACCTGAAACTGCCCTTTGGACATGCCTGGAAAGGTACAGTGAACTGTTTTACTGATTGGCTGGTAAGGTAGAATAGAGAGCCTTGTCCTTCTCTACAGTATAGGGGGGTGTCTAGTGCTAAGGTTTATTAGTGCTTGCAATGAGTTTTGAGCAAGTGCCAGTATGAGAAGTGAATGGTTTGAGTGCTTACGTTGAAAGTTTGTCTAGTTCCAAGGGAAAAATTGAAGAGTAGACTTTGTGGAGCCAGGAATAGTTATACCCTAGCTAACTGGCATTGCCTGGCGTGCAAAACTGTGCAAATGCGGGTTTTATAGTAGGGAAATGAAAGAGATAGAAATTAGCCCAACATGGCCAATAAACTACTAATTTCTGGGCTGAAACCACTCCTCCAGGGACAGATAGGCTGCTCAAAGCTGCCTCTCTCACAGTGAACAGAGAAACTTCCTTCTATCCAAGTAAGATATGGGCAAACAGAGAAACTTGTAACACAGCCCTGAATTCAGCACTAACCTGAAAACTGGACTATACTAGCATAGAAAGGCGGGAAAACAAGTATTTTTTTTTTTTTTCAGAAAATAAAGCAGATACAATAAAAAAAACACTTTAAATGCACAGAAATGGCTATCACACTTGAGTGTGTAGCCTACAACAGTTAAACAGGTAATTTAAACACAAAAACGACTTTGTTAAAGTGCAGGCAGTAAAATATGTACAATATGTAGCTAAGCTGAAACAATCTTTTTAAATCACATAAACTCTAGAAAATCAGCGTTTTAGGCGGAATTAGCTAAAGGCGGAAAGAAAATGCAGAAAAATTATACTTAATCACTCCAAAGTTTCCCTTTTGTCTCTCTGCTGCTGTAGAACTCTGCAGGGCACCAGGCAGGAGCTTGATGAGCTGTATACTAGCACAAAAACCTTGCAAATGTGGGTTTTATAGCAGGGAAATGATAGAGATATAAATTAGCCCAAAATGGCCAATAAACTACGAATTTCTGGGCTGAAACAACTCCTCCAGGGACAGATAGGCTGCTGAAAGCTCCGTCTCTCACAGTGAACAGAGAAACTTCCTTCTATCCACATAAGGTATGGGCAAACACAGAAAGTTGTAACACAGCCCTGAATTCAGCACTAACCTGAAAACTGGACTATACTAGCTTAGAAAGGCAGGAAAGCAAGTATATATATTTTTTTTGTTTTGTTTTTTTTTTCAGAAAATAAGGCAGATACAATCAAAAAATACTTTAAATAAATGGGAGGGCGGAGCCTAATGCCTAACTGAAAGCAGCAAATTTTTGAGCTCCACATATTCATACTAGAAATAACAGGAAAATCTTATTATTATTAAATGATTTTTGATAAATCTTATATGTGAAACTTTTAACAATAGAACCACTAATTTTGAAAAAGAAAATCCGAAATTTTCCTGTCAAAAAAACCTGAAGACTAACTAAGCTGTCTAGTAATGATCAACTCCAAGAACTTTCACTCAGACTCTACTCTGAAAAGAGAAATCCAACTGATATCAGCTACCCTTCAAGATTTATCTCTGAAGATGGACAGATTTACTGAAAACCTAGAAAACCTTAAAGAAAATTGCCAAAAGCAAACTGAAGTCTTTAAGGAAATTCTACAGCAGCAGCAACTAAAAATATCAGACATTGAAACATCTCTAAATGATATCGATGGAAGGCTAATAGAAGAAGAACTTCATAGTGAATTTCTATTACAACAGAATACTTGGCTAATAAACAAAATAGATTATATGGAGAATAGGGAAAGAAGAACAAACATAAGAATTTTTGGAGTCCCAGAGAAGACCGAAGGAGAGGACATCATTTCATTCTTGAATTCCTGGTTACCTGAAATCTTAGGGCTGAAAGAAGGCTTATCTTATGGAATCAAAAGAGCACACAGAGCCATCGGAAAACCACTTCCTACTTCATCTAAGTCATTTCCAAGATCTATAGTGGTTAAATTTCTGTCTTTTATGGACAAAGAACTGATATTGCGATCTGCATGGAGGAAAAGTCTAGTTATTTACAAGCAATCCCAAATAAGATTTGATAATGACTTTTTATCAAGAGTCTTGGAACAAAGAAAGAAAACATGGCTCTTAGTGAAATTCTTAAAACAAAATAAAATAAAGGCACAACTTGCATACCCTGCCAAAATCAGAATTCAACATAATAATGACATGAGAACTTTCAATAACATCGAAGAAGCCACTTCCTTCATTAAAAACAATAATATAATCTCACTACCAGAAGAAATGGATTGGTCAAACTCAACCTCCTTAAAGAGAACCTCGGGAAAAAATACTTGGACTGATGTGAGGAAAAAAACCCAAAAAACTGATGTTAAGAACATTGATGATACAATTTCTCTCAAAGCATTAACCAAGGTATGATTCTTATACATAGCTTTAATTTCATTACACTTCAGACACATAAATAGTTTTCTCTTTTTTTTTCTTTCTTTTAGAAAGTATCACAATCCGTATGTTAACATAATAATATAGTAGAGGATTGGATGGAATTTTTGGTGCTTGAGTTGTACAGTTTTATGTAATTGAAAAGTTTTTTTTTTTTCTTTCCTGCTTCCTTTAGTTAAATTCTCACTCATAAGAGCATTAGCATTTAAATGAAAGGCCAGTATCATTATAAAGTTATTAACATTATGATTAATAGTTACTGTGGTAAAATTTTAATAATTTAAATCCATCTCTTTATAGAGTGTCTTAAAAGAACATTTCTTGAACTTTTGTACATGAATATGAGAAAACATTGAAAAGAGTAGGAGGGAAGAGAAGGGGAAAGAAAAAAGGCAAAAAATCGCCTACTAGAGGTTCAAAATTCTAAAGATCCGTTGGTGGCCAAAACTGTTTTAAAATATACTCTCGAGCTCTCTAGTCAGGTTATTTCTTACATATCTTCACTAAAATTGTCCAGCATTCCATTTGTAATATAAGAAACATGCTAGTATGCTGAGTTTCGTAGAACACTTCATTAGTTTGCGAGTGATGTGCTTTGCGCACTCCCGCAGAGACTTTCTTGACAGTTAAAACATAAAAAGAAAAAGCGAACAGCGATCTGAGTTGCAGCCCCTTTATGGTTTAACCTGTACTGCAGAATTAGAGTCTCTAATAAAATAGAATAAAAATAGAGTAGATGTTAGTAAAATATGAACAGGTAAATGTATTATGCATAACAAAAAGAATACGCTACACATGTTTAAAAAAAAAGTCATTTAATTACTGTCTTCTTGTTGAAAATGCCACATATCTGATATCTGTTTTCACACGTGGACAATTTAATTTCTTTTACAATTCAATATTCTAGAGTAAGCTAGTTGGTGAGAGCTCTTTTACTTATGACAGTTAGTGCTAATTTAAGTAAAGACTAAATCTACTTATGTTTGAAACTTATTCTACATGTATTTAGTAAATAACATTAGTATTGTGTACTCAAAAAGCATTAGCCTGTGGTACTGTATAATTGACAAGCATTAACCTGTAGTAATGTGGAACTGATATCGGTGTCTTGATTTGGTGAAGTTTCACCTTCATCGGCTTTACAACTGGGCCAGTAAAAGAGCAGCAATATAAAGCAGAATAAACATAAAATAAAGCTAAAATTAGAATATCCTGCAATTGAGAAATATGTAAATTTATGTAACATCATTTGCTATATGCGTTCTCTGCAGTCATAGTGCTGTGCTAACATCTGTGTACAAAATGTATTTTTTTTTGTAGAATAAAGCACAATCCGCTGTATTTGTTCACCACTATAACAGATTCTAGGTATACCAGTATACCATAAATATTCACAGTGGTTCCTAATGGTACAGAAATATCAACAGTATACCATTCTTTACACTCCAGAACCTAGAAAAAAAAGGAAATATTGTAGGGACAAATGTAATTTATGAGCATATTATACATCTTTGGGAAACAGCATGATACATTCATGAACTGCTGTTACAATATTCTTGAGAAATGTTTATATAAACTGCACACTATGTATGCGTTTGGGTCTCTCTTCGTTTGTTGAGCTTGTGTTTTGCTGAGTGTTGGATGGCTGGGATTGACTTGTTGAACGTACGAGATTTGGTTTCCATTTAAATGAAACAGTTACTGTGATACGTGTGGTGCGAGAAGTTAAGGTGCAAGTATATAGTATTAACATACATTCTCACACACCATACTTGTTCTAAGTGATAGCAGATTTCATGGTAGGTATAGAAATAACCAGGATATAGACAACTATTACACAGCACTTTTAGATTTAATTGGAGACTACACTTCAGTAAAGATCAGAAAATCTATCCTTGTTTCACTGTAAGGCAATTTTGGAGTTGGTATATATAATTGCAATAGTTTTTCTACAAAATACTAGAGAATGTCAGTAGCTTTAAAATAGTAGGTCTATTAGTGTTTAGTAGTTTAACATGTTTGGGTTTTGAGGTGCTGTTACCCTCGGCGAAATGTTCTTGGCTGTTTGGCATTCGGTGGGACATGGGTTCGATGGATGAAATGAGACCCATGTATTCATAGATAAATAATAGGCTAACGTTTCAGGGGAACATCTTATGCCTAGGGGAATTATCTGATTAGGTATATAATTTAGTCTTATGATTATGATTTTTATTATACATTTATTATACATAATATTATTGTATTATTATTTATAAATAAATACTTAAATAAACAAATATTCCTATATTTTCCATTTATGTATGAAGGTTTTTTTTTTGGATCATATCATTAAATATTGAAATAGGGATCTTACTGCAGGATCAGACACTGAAGTGATATCTTTGTTCACTAGTAGAACAAGAGATAGCTCTAGAGAAATTTTCCTTTTTTCATCTTCATTGATTCTAGTTAGACTGGAATAGAGTCAGGGATAGGCTTTGCTTTACCAGGATGGGAAGTCTATTCCAGAGTAATGGTATTCTCTGTGACATGTACATATTATTCCAAACCATCAACTGTGTACTGTGTAATCAACAAGTATTGGACAAACTTTAGACCTGATACTGTGTAATTAACAATTACTAGTCTGAAATATTATGTATTTCTCATTACACTGCCAAAGAAATTTCATAAATAATAAAATTAAATGTCATGGGTATTCTCCATTAATTGCTGTATGATTTAGTGATAGGAGTTAAAGAATATTCATTCACAATATTCATTCATCTTTCGATGGCCCACTTGATCCCCTAATAAGGTTAGTGAGTAGACATCTCCCAGAAATACAGAGGAAATAACGAGGTACCAATCCTTTCAAGAATGTTCACACAAAATCGCTATTATATAGCACACACTTATAGGTAACCCAATGGATCCTAACAAGAAATGAGATTACTTAGTATGTATGTGTGTATATATGTGTGTATGTGTATATGTATGTATATGTGTATATTTATGCATATGTACACAGAGAGGATGTACAGAATTTACTCAGAATAGGAACCAAGAAAGAACTAAAATAGAGGACTAAATACTATAAGACAGTAATACTAACTGCTGCATTAATAACCTGTTCTAAACATGAAGTATAAATAGAACAAATGCAAACAAAATACAAATACATATATTATTATACATTTTATCTCTGGAAGGGGAAGGTCACCTGACATACTTCATAAAATATAGTCACATTTATGGAGGGCGTGTAGTTTAAAAAAATAATATAAAGCAGAAGTATTTACAACAGATGGAAAAGACATCTAAATAGAATATTTTTATAAATAAATTGCACACTAGAGTGGCACATAGATGAAAAATCGGAACACAATTTATTAAAAATTCTTAAAAGAAACATCTCAGTTTTATTTTTTTGAATTTAACTGTTATAATTTCATAACTAGCATATTCATTCCAACTGCATTTATAATAATCTAGATCAAACGATATATGTGTTTCACTTAAGTTTACTTCCCTGCATACTGTATACTTGATAGGGGAAATATTAATTGTCCTTGAGATGCTAAACATTAACAGTTTACTTCCTGCTAAATGAGCATTTCTATCATTACCTCATGCTCTATAAAGTATTAAGCAGGTTGCACATAGGAAAACAAGAAACATAAGCCATACTTCTATAGTGTCATATAATACATAAAGTGTAAAAATTCTGGTAATGTACTCTGGGAAATGAACTAGGTATGTCACTAATAAATAAAAATAAAAATGAGAAGATTAAGTGAGAGTAAGTTTTTATGTATTATATTCTTTGGCACTTCTAAATATATTAACCCCACAGTGAACTGATTCTGGAATAAAACAATACTTTTTTGCAGATGAGATTTAATAGCCTCAAAGATACTATTAATATAAATATTTGACAATGCTAGACTTAATCTGTAGTTAGTGATATTAGGTCTCATTAGATATCACAAGAAAAGTATGACTTATTCTTATGTGATTAACACATTTAGTATGACTAAAACCTCTATTGTAAATAAAAACAACCATAAATATGCTCATTCCCATATTTCTTCATTAAAAAAGTAATACTAACTCTAGTATTAGTATAACTTCAAGTAAAAGATTAATTACTTTAATGAGTGGAATTTCCAAGGAACATAGTATTAGTGCTTGATATACTCTTTCACCAAATATAAATATTTTAAGATATCTTCAGGATTTCAATAAATGGAGCTCAACCTTGAACATCTTTTTCCATGCGATTGATGACATTGAGGGAAAATCTGTTTGATCTTATTAGTTCAATCAGATTAGGAGTGCTGAGCACTTCATGTTTGTGGAATAATGTAGTAAAGTTATTATTCATTCAAATAAAATATGTTGTTACAATATTTTTCATTTTTTATTTTTTTCAGTGGCCCAAACTGAAACATTTGTTAAACTATCAAAGAAAGAGATTTGTTCAATTTAAGTTACTTTTTAGAGAAAAGGAGGGAAAATTAATATATATGTTCTCACAGGTCTTCAAAAATAATAGAACTTTATTAATGTATCCTTCCAAAATCATAATATAATTACCTATAGAAATGACAGACATAACATTGTTGTCTTTAAATATCAATGGTTTAAATAATCCTATAAAAAGATCAAATTTATTACGATATCTAAAATTACAAAAAACACAAGTTATATTTCTACAAGAATCTCACTTTAAAACTGATGACAACTTTATTTGGATACCTAATAACTACTTAATTCTCTCTCACTCCTCATATAAAAAAAAAACTAGAGGAGTCTTAATTTTATGGAGGAAAAGTGTAGCTAATCCTCAGATTATTTACAACTATGAAGATAAAGAAGGATTACTATCAATTGTAATAATAACATTTCAGAATAGAATTTGGACTCTGGTAAATGTATATTGGATTCCTGGAATAGGACTATCTACAGTTAAAAAGCAAATAGAACTAATTAATAGGGTAAATAAAGGTATTCTAATAATAGGAGGAGACTTTAACTGTATTCTAGATAACTCTGAGACAACTAATAAAAGGAATCTACGTCTCACTTCCACAGGAAAATACCTTAAGAAATGGACAGAAAACTTAAAATTAATTGATACATTTAATTTCAAAGAACCTAACTCATTATTATACTCACATAGTGATTACCGATTTAATACTAAAACAAGAATACATAAAATTTTTATATCTCCAGATTTAAATAGGAAGATAATAAAATTTATATCATTCCATGCCCACTTTCTGACCATAATGCCCTAATCCTTAAATTACAAATAGATTTTAAAAGACTAAATTTCGCTTCAAGAATACCACCTTACATTACTAAATTAAAACAATTTAAACCATGGCTAGAATCAGAAATTCAATATTTTTTAGAAACAAATTCCACTGATGATACAAATAATATAATAATATGGGATACTCTAAAGGCCTTCTTATATGGTAAAATTATATCTTGGTTCAAAAACAAAACAAAAGAATGGGAATCAGAATTGCACAGCATTCAAAAACAAATAACAGAACTTAATGCAAACACTTCTGATGTAAAGAATTCTCAGGTAAAAAAAAAGAAATTGAAGATTTAAATAAAAAATACAATGAAATTCTAACCCATAAGACAAATTTGACATTGGAAAAACTAAAATTTAGTTCACTCTCAACATCTCCAAAACACTTACATAACTTAGCAATGAGAATAAAAAGGCAAAATATAGAAAATAATATTACAAATATTGTACATGAAGGAAAAGGTAATAAAAAAGTGTCAGACATAAATGATATCCTAGAAGCTTTTAAATTTCATTATACTAATCATTTTGGAAACAATAAAAACAAAACTATTTTAATAGAATCAAAAATTAGCAATCCTATAATAAAAAAATTACCTGAAAAATTAAAAATTGATATTGAAAAACACATTTCCCTCAAGGAAATAAGTGACAAAATCAAAGAGAGTAAAAACAATAAATCGCCAGGAATAGATGGAATAATAATGGAATTATACAAGATACTCTCAAATTCAGCAATCTCTTTACTTCATATGACTCTAAATGAAATTCAAGCCCAAAACATAATTCCACTATCCTGGAGATATTCATTAATTACTCCAATAAAAAAAGAGAACAAGGATTCTTCCCATTGCAGCTCTTACAGACCGATTTCCCTACTCAATAATGATTACAAAATATTTATGACTATATTAGTCAATAGAATTAAAAAATCCTTGACTCAAATCATAAGTGAAGACCAAACAGGTTTCATCTATGGCAGGCATACTTATGATAATATACAAAGAATCCTAACCATTATTGAAATATTGAATAGAGATAATATAGAGGCTCTCATAATTACACTAGATATAGAAAAAGCATTTGATTCAGCGAATTGGGACTACTTATTTAGAATTTTAGAACTTTTTGAGTTTCCTTTAAATTTTATTAATTTGATAAAAAATATATATAAAGATAATTTGGCCTATGTAAAATTAGGTCCGTTCACATCAGAAGCTTTCAAAATAACTAAAGGCACTAAACAAGGTTGTCCTATGTCTCCCATTCTATTTGCCTTATCAATAGAACTATTTGCAACTACAATACATAGAGACTCAAAAATTGAAGGATTAAATATTCACAATAAATTTAACTCCAAGGTTATGTTGTTTGCTGATGATATACTACTAACTTTATCACCAAACGAAAAATCTCTACAAGAATTAGAAATACAAGTGGAATTTTTTTTTCTAATTTCTGGCCTTTGTTTTTAATAAATCTAAATCAAAACATATTCTACTAAACAGAAAGGGGAACTTTCACTTGAGTAAATACCATATACTTGGAGAAAAAGCCTCTTCATTAGAATATTTAGGAATTATTATATCTGATAAAATAGATACTACTCTGACTTTAAACTATAACAAAATTTTAAACTCAACACGAACACATATAGAAAACTGGAATAAATTAAATCTAAAATTTGAGGACAGATTACAGCTAATAAAAATGATATTACTACCACAAATAAATTATATAGCACTAGCAATACCTATAATTCCAAATAAAAAAATTCTAAAAGAAATTCACAAAAACTTATTATGTTTTCTATGGTATCCAAAACAGAATAGAATTGCTTTTTCTCATCATATTAGACCATGGGAATTAGGAGGAATTCATTTTCCAGACATAGAGACATATATCAAAGCCTCCATTTTTAAACTAGTATTGAATTGGGTAAATCCAAATTTTTCTTCTGCTTGGAAAACTCTACATATGATTATTTTTTTAAATGAAAACAAAATATCAAAAAATGCATCCCTGAATAATCACAAGAATATATTTTGGCATATATTATGTATTAATTTTCAAAATAATACAACAAAATCCACTAATCTAACATATTTAAATAATATTTATAATCTATTCAGATCCTTTATAAACTCAAATCCTGACATAAAAGTATGGTTTGAACTATTATTACCATTTAATACATCAAAGAAATGTAAAAAGAAAATTCATGATAACACACTCATTAATTGGGAATCCAACAACCTCATATGCTGGATCCAATGTATAAATAACCTTAAAGTATTAAGTAATCAACAAGTTATAAATGAATTTGATATAACAAATGTAGACAGGATAAGTCTCCAAAAAATTTTACTTTACACCAAAGATTTATGCAAAATTATTAATGATTCGTCCTTCAAAACTAAACCAAAATTCATAAACTATATTCAAGAATTGATTTATGATAACCATAACTGGCCAAATTCAACATCTAAATTATACAAAATTTTAATAGTTTACAAGACTAAAACAGATCAAAACACTTGGAATTTTATATCTAGGGGTTTATCAACAAATCTATCAAATGATTGTAAAAATAACCTACTATACTCAATTAAACTAACTTCTAATACCCAAACATGGAGAATCTTCACCTGGAAATTTTTACATAGAGCCTTTTATACCCTCTACACAAAATGTTATTTGTTGGAGATGTTTTTTAAGCTGTGAAGCAGATTGGTTGCATATATTTTATGATTGCATTAAAACGTTTTGGGAGGAAATTGGCAATTTTCTTCAAGCTATTTATAATGATACATTTGTCTTAACAAAATCTTTAATTTTCCTGAATGTAGATGAATTAGTAGTTATGAACAGAAGAGATCAATATCTTTTATGGACTATTCTGGCTGTAGCCAGAAAATGTATCACAAGGAAATGGAAATCTACAACTCCTCCACGTTTTGAAGACTTTATATTTCTTCTAAAGGAGACTGCACTAAAAGAGATAAAAGTCAAGGAAGAAAGAATTTTCCCCAGAAAATGGACAGATAACCCCTGGAACAAAATACTTCCACTCATAGAAGCAACACAAATGGATATAATCTCCATCATATGAGTTCAAAGAGATATAGATTTTTGTGGACTTGTGAGAAAAAAAAAATAATAATAAGAGATAAGAATTCATTTACTGAATGTTGTTTTCTTTTTTTTCTCTTCTTCTTTTTAATTTTTATTAATTATTATTGTTTTATTTTCTTCTTTGGGTCACTTGTAAATATTGTAAATAATGTTATTGTTCTTTTCATTATTATTGAATTGTAATCTAAATGTACTGCTTTTTTTTTTTCTTTAAAAAACAAAATAAAAATTTGTTGAGTAAAAAAAAAAAATACTTTAAATGCACAGAAATGGCTATCACACTTGAGTGTGTAGCCTACAACAGTTAAACAGGTAATTTAAACACAAACACGACTTTGTTAAAGTACAGGCAGTAAAATAAGTACAATATGTAGCTGAAACAAGCTTTTTAAATCACAGAAACTCTAGAAAATCAGCGTTTTAGGTGGAATTAGCTAAAGGCAGCAAGAAAATGCAGAAAAATGATACTTAATTACTCCAAAGTCTCTCTTTTGTCTCTCTGCTGCTGTAGAACTTTGCAGAGCACCAGGCAGGAGCTTGCTGAGCTGTATAGGAGGCTAAGTTAGAATATTGAGAGTTACTGTGGCAATTTAGTTTACAGGCTAATAAGAAACCAAGATCGAATAATGTCTTCTCTGTTATGGCCAATGTTGAAATTAAGGGCAGCTAGACTTTAAAGGTTTGTGTTTTTAAATAGTGTGTTTTATGTAAATTTGTGTGTCTATTTTTAATTATTTTTATTATTATTTTTTTCACCATTTGTTAATGTTTTAGAGCTTGATGGAATATTTTTGGAATTAAAACTTTTTAGGACATGATTTAAATAATTAATTACTTAATTGAGTTAATTATGTAATATATTTAAGGTGATTGATGTCATTTCCTCTTTTGTTCTGATGATGCGCTTTGGTCTGCCCGGACAAAAGTGCTTAATAGGTTTTACATTTGTTTTTTTTTGTTTTTTTGAAGAGCTGTATTAAACTTGTATCACACTGATTGCAGTGTTTTAGCTTTGTACCTCTTATTGATTCATGAAGATTTCCAGATTAGCCAAAAAAAATGGTTTACTAGAGAGATTTGTGAAGCATCTTCTTTGATGTGGCTTGTATCAGCAGGCATCTAGATAGGGTATATATAAATCCCCTTTCTCCTGATGTAGCACAAACTGGGGCTTGCATTGGAGTGAATACCCCAAGAGCAGTGGTTATCCCAAAGAGGAATGAGGTAACTAGATAATTCTGTGTCCTTTCTACATATCAGATGAACTGCTTGTGTTGTTTGAGTGGGTGTGTTAAGGTAGGAATCCTTCATACCTAGAATTTCCATTATTGCATCCTGGATGATGGGGGGGGGGGTTCCATGTTAACATTCTGAACTTTTTGACTATTAATAATTTGTTTAGCTGGTGAGGTCTAGAATTGGTCTTCTGGATCCCTTTATCAGACAAGAGAATGTTTTCTTGAGTTGAAACTGCTCCCTTGCTTTGCTAAAGGTATTCTTTCTTTGGTACCAGGTTGCTGACACTATTGAAGTTAAAGTTAAGTTGGCCTAGTCCTGAAAAATGTGGGTGGGCATTCCTAGGAAGGCTGAGAACTTACCCTGTTGCTTGAGGCAGTACCAAGTGATCTGTAGATAGACTGAATTTAATGTTTCTCAGATGGGATAATTTGCTTCCAAGGATGTGAGGGATAATGGGGAAAGTTGGCATAGTTATAATTCAATAGCTCTTGGCTTGGTTGGGAATTCATCCCCTCCTCTGCTCTCCTACCTAAGCTGCCTCCCCATTGCTTTTTTCAAAAGCCTCCTTTGCTTGAATTGTTTACTCCTGGATTGTTAGCTTCCCTTCTTGCAAGGACAGCTCCAACTATGTCCAAGAATGGGTGAGTGAAACACTTGTTTATCAGATTAAATGGTATAATTTTCCTTTTTTAACTTCTTTACTTGTTGGAAAAAGGGGTCCCAAAATACCCAAAAATACTCCCAAAATAGAGTATTTAGGAGACACAGTCTGGGATCTTCAAACAAAGGCAGGACCACAAGTCAGGCATGCCTAGGGGTTATGGTATAGTCGTACCCCTAGTATATGCATGATTGGCATCACAGCCCCAGTCAGTGGTATGTTATCTTATTTACTTTCTTTCTTTCTAAGTCAGTATGCTTTACCCTTTCCTCAGCAGTTGTGACTGTTAGATTACTCATAATTTCTTCCATTTGTTTGATGATGTCCCTTGGTGCTGTAATATGCCTTTGACAGTGTATTGCCCTCACTATGCAAAGATGAAAAGGTATACATTTTGTTCCTAAAATGATCCTTTAACCTGGCCAGAATCTAGATCCTGTAGCTGCTTCCCAGGAAATAACAGCTCGGTCTACTGCTTTATTATTGTGTAACTATAAATTCAGATACCCTTTAAGTTTAATGTTGACTGTCAGTTCAGTTATGCATATCATTGAACAAATCATATATTTTGTGTTGTATTGCATTGTTTTTGTGGCCTGGATTATGGCTGAAGAGGCTATTGTATTGGTCCACCTATGTGGCTCAAACCAAATACATGCAAAGAAGACAGGGTGCATGGATTAAACCATTAATGTAGAATCCAAAAGAAAAAATAGCCTCTTTTGACTGTATTCATCTGCCAGTCACTGTTTATAATTGAGTGGCTTGAGGTGTGGTCCTTTAGTCATGCCTGATCTCTATGTGGGGAACTTATAACTGTATTCCACTTAGTAACACTTTTAACAATATATATTTGTTTTTTCTTTTTGGTTTGGATATTGAAACTGTTTTTTAGAGTGGTTTGACAACCTTTAATACACATTTTGATTGAAGTATTTATACCAATATGATTTTTTATACTTATTGGTCGTATCATATTGATTTAGGAACTTATTTTTTTAGGACATCTTGTCATCCACTCATTGATTAGGAATACGCATAGACATGGATCTTACCAAGCTATTGGAGGGACTGTCAGTGGACCATGATAATCTAGAGATTTTTGGTCTGACACAACCCAATTCAACAAATTCCATTTCAGGAAGGGAGAATCCGGACAATCTTTGTGGTGTCTTATACCAGAAGATGACAAAATATATGAGGGCTCTTAGGTCCAACATACAGCACCTCAAATTATTTAAAGCTTATAAGCTAAAGGATATCACACCAAGAGGCTTAAGAGTCCAGATCCAACCTTTGGTGAACCAGATAGATGACCAACTATCCCATGACTGGACCCAAGCACAACATAAAGCATCTATGCTCTTTACTGATGCCTTAACTGAATATTACGAAAGAACAATAAATCAATGCATATTAGAGGTTACTGTCAATTGTGAAGAGGTTAAGGTCTATGAGGCAGCGCCCTTTTTTAGTAAACATTTGAATAATTTGGCTAAAGATCTATCATTATTAGAGGAACAACTGATCAAGAAAAGAACACAAAAATTCCAGAGCGATACTATGGATTATGATAAGGATAAGCCTTTTGTGACACAAAAAATGTATGTTTTTATGGTTCTGGTCCCAAGGTAATCAATAGGAAGAAAAGACCACAATCCTCAGGGGATGATTCATCCTCTATCACTGATTTAGATTATTTATCTACTCAAGAATCTCTAGCGGCCAAGAGGAAACAAAACAGAGACCCTTTAGGCATAAGAAACATGGGGGGGAGCAGGAAACACAGAAGGAATACACAACATTCAACAATTATTGGAGAAGATAACATCCCATTGAATATTGATAATGTACATAATATCTCCTCTTACAATTTGTCGGAAGCTGAAATAAAATTGCTTAATAAGGGTCTCAGTTTTGTACCGTCTTTCTTAGTTCTTGAACATATCCTGGTTAATGATGTCAATGATTTCTGCAGATTACTTAACCTAAAAATATTTTTTTTTGATACACAGGATACTCAAAGACCTACTGATTTTCGATTTGGGAAATCTAGCTTTATGCCTCCCATGGACAAACATGTCACAGTATTCAAGGAGTGTGTACTCAAAGATCTTCATTTTCATCATGAAACACACCGTATTAAACATAATCTATCCAGACCCGAACAGTTAGCCCTACAAAATCTTAGCAAGAAACAGGATTTAGTCATTCTGCCAGCGGACAAGGTTGGGGCGGTAGTTGTCATGGACTGGAATATGAATTATGCCGAGGCAGAGAAACAGTTATCAGACGTTCGTTCTTACATACAAATGGTCCCAGATCCAACTCCTAATTTTAAGAAAGAAATTGACTCTTTTCTAGACCTAGCCCTGGAGGAAGGCATTATTTGTCAAAAAACTTGTAAACAACTTAAGGTTTCTGATCCCCAACCACAGTATCTTTATTTATTGCTTAAGATACATAAACATTCTACCAATCTTCCGGGATGACCAATAGTATCTGGCAGGGGTTCTTTAATAGAACCTTTATCAGCTTTTTTAACCGAATATTTACAGCCTTTGCTACCTCTGGTTAGGTCTAGAATTAAAGACACTACACAATTTCTTAATATCATCCAGGACACACAATTAGAACCAAGTTGGTATCTATGTACACTAGATGTCACCTCGTTGTACACCAGCATCCCACACTGGGCAGGACTAGAGGCTATTAAATACTGGCTTGATAGATCAGATCTATACACTCCAGGTTTTAACACATTATTAGTTTGTTTGACGGAACATGTGTTGTCCAAAAATGTTTTTTAATGGGAGCTGTTATTGGCAGGTCCAAGGTACAGCAATGGGAGCATCCTTTGCTCCCATCTATGCCGACCTTTTCATGGGATATCTAGAGGAACAACTCATATATGATGACAACCACAATATATTCTTGGACCAGATAGACATTTGGAGACGCTATCTGGACGATTGTTGGATGGTGTGGTGGAGTGGTGTGCTGTATGCCATGGAGTTTATAGAATACCTCAATGAAAACAAATGGGGGATCCATTTCACACTTAATATTGAACATCACAATATCACCTTCTTGGATGTGTTTATTACTAGACAGAAGGATCACACATTGGAAACACAGGTATATAGAAAGGTTCCACAGTACAACACCTTATTACATGCTTCCAGCCATCACTCACGCCACATCATCTGAAATATCCCCAAATCTCAATATCTACATATGAAACGTATTTTTTCCTCTGAACAATCTCATGGGCCCTGCCAACATGATCTTACTCAAAGATTTCTCAACAGAGGTTACCACACAGAATCTTTGAATCAGGCTTGGAGTTTGCTGATCAACAGGACAGAAGTCAGCTATTACAATATAGGGACCAAAACACTTCCAACAAATATACCTCACAACCAATTAGGTTAGTAACTACCTTTGGATGCAATACGAATTGGTTTAGGGACATTATCAGCAATCATTGGGATAGTCTGTTGGCCCATGAAAAATTAGGCAATTGTCTTACACCTCGTTGTTCATTTTCATATCGCAGAGGCAGAACCATTAACTCACATTTCACCCATTATAAACATCATACTGAGCCCACCAAACAACAAACTACTTTGTTTGGAGACAGATTGTCAGGCTGCATAGCCTGTGGTCATTGTAGTGCTTGTAAATATATAGTTAAAACAAAAGAGTTTACCAGTAAAAATACATCCAGAGTCTATGACATAAGATGTTTTGGGAACTGCAGTAGCAATTGGGTAATCTATTTAGCTACCTGCTTTTGCTCTGCATTCTACGTAGGGCAAACATCAAGACCTTTCAGATTCAGAATCAGTGAACATTTAAGTGATATCAAGAACAATAGGTTATCCAATGCACTATATAAACACACTTTGAAACACAAAACTGCCAAGTTTACATTTACCATAATTGACAGATTTCAGTGTACTAAAACATATAAAGCAGGATGACATTCTATTTTAAACCAAAAAGAGTCAGGATGGATTATTAGGCTAGGTGCATTATTTAATCCTGGCCTGAATGAGTTAAGTTAATCTGCTTAATTGCTCAACCAATTAATGGATGACTGTAATTAATTTTACTGACCTTATACCTATATAAGCATGTAGAACTGTCTATACACACTAATGCACTGAAGAAGGCTATTACTCAGCCGAAACCGGTTTGCTGCTTATGGATTTTTGGGGTCTGCCACAACAAAAATATTTAAATATTTATTTTGAAACTTTTCCTGTTGCTGGATTTTTTCTTTTGGATTCCACCTATGTGGCTAACAAATAATTGGCAAATAAAATACAACAAAAAAACAGGCTTAAATAGTGGGAAATATACTTGCTGTGTTCAATTCAAGTCAGTCACAAAAGGTAACCAAATGTTCCACAAAAAGAAACGAAGCTGTAACCTACAAACCGCTTTACTTTGCGAACTCTTAATCCAATAAAAAAGAGTCAAAATCACCATAGAGTGTTCATTCGAACCTACTCATCCACTGGGCAATAGCTTGTAGAAAAAACACGCAGCCAGCATGTAAAAATAAATCCAAGCGTCCAGTAGAAACCACGTTTATTAAGATAATTAGAACACAGGGCTAGCGCTCGAATCTTCATCAGGCCACTAACAAACAAACATACTAGCATCCCTTTTATAGCAATATGCTAGAGTCAACTACTGATGTCACATCCTGTTTGGACATACTGAAGTCAACTCTGATGTCACATCCTGTTATACATAAAATATTTAAACTGACATCACTTTTGTAGTAAAACGCTACAAACAACTCTGATGCCACATCCTACTAAATGTAAAATCTTATAAAATGTTTTAAATTATTTAAAATATTTAAAATATATATGCAGACATTTTGTAAACATTATTCTTTGTTTTTAACAAATAATTGGGTCTATATCAGTTCACCGAAATGGCTGAAGTTCGAACACCATATGTTCGAACTCCTAACCACAAAGTACAAAAACATTGAAGTCTTAGAACAGAGATTTTTTTCCCAGGGAAAAAAAATCGCTGTTCCACGAAACACACACACAACACAAGCACACCAAAAAAACAGCAATCCACACACAAACACTTAAAATCCTACATCTAGCCCTACACTAAACTGTACATAACTACTATCTATCCACTTACCTTAACCCAAACCCTAACCCTAAGGTCCGTCACTATCACACACCCACCTCACCCGCGCCCTAACCCTAACTCACCTAAGCCACGCCCTAACCCTAACGTCCACACAATTGAAAACTTACCTGAACCCAACCCATAACTTCCCACCACCGTCCTGATAATCGTGAAGCCACAGAAACGGCCCACCGAATTCTTTCCCTGGGAAAGAATTTGGTGTTCCGCAGCTTCGCGATAATCAGTGTTTGAACTTCACAGTTCGAACATCTGGTGTTCGATCGTCAGCCATTTTGATGGACTGATATAGACCCCAAATAATTGGATGAATAAATAAATTTTTTAATCTCACCTGGACAGTGTGAAAACATTCTCCCTTCTTAGAACAGACATGTGCAAATGTTTCTGATTCTGTCTTACAAAATCTACATTTGTCTTTTTCTCCCACATGTTCAATGGACTTTGTAAATCAGCATGTACATAGTCCACTGTCTTGGGCTGTTAGTATTAACCTTCCCTCTTTTGGTTTAAGGGAAGTGTTCACAGACATGCATTCAAATATTTGTATAATCTCTGGCTTCTCCATACCCAAGAGCACTATATGTTTCAGAGGGCTCTAGAGAGAACTACATAAAGTGCTCCTTGAATGGTTGTTTTGCTGAAGGAGGGGTTCTTTGAGGGAGAGCACAAGGATATGGAATATTCTCACTGGTATTATAACCAAGGGGGAAGTGCATCTGTCCCAAAAAAGATGTATCCTCCTTCTCTTCAACATCTGAACTGAATGCTTTCTGTCAGGAGGGGTTTCACCATCCCTTGGTCAGCAGAGTAGTGTCCATAGTAGAGGGCTTTGATGTGGGAGGCAAGGAGACATTTCTGCTTTTCCAAGCCACAACATATTCCTTAGCAATGAGCTTCTTGTCAAAGCAAGTGGAGGTTGAGATGGACATCGCTGGGTAGAAATCCTTCGGTTAAACACGTGACTATGCTGAAATATTTTTGGTTGCTACTTTTGCACTGACTGAGGAGCTTTAGGGGAATTTTATCAAGAGACTTTGGTTGCTCACTTTTTTAATTTCTCGAAGTCTTTTGGGGTTTCTAATACCATGACAGGAATGGACCCCATTCCTAAGTCAAAGTATGATTAAAGTTCATGAAATTAGTTTTGTTTTAGTCTTTGATGTTAACCAGAAGTGCTCTTCGCAGCACCTACAATGTGCCCACTAATGGCTCCTTCTGCAGTTCTTATGGAGTTCCATGTATCGGTAGCATATCTAAGCATGATTGTAAATAATTTTTTATAAGATCTGGTGCTGTTACTTCTACTGGAATTATCTGGGTATTTTTCTTCCACATTGTTATTGTTTCTGCCTGCAAGTCCTGGTATTTTATGACTTTATGTCTCTGTACGTAAGACACTGTAGTCACTAGGTGTAGCAAGTTCAATGATCAATGCTTCTTTTGTCTTCTTTTTATGGACTACTATATCTGATTTTCTCACATCTATATCTGGTTTTCTCGCATCTATTTATTGAACTGTTGGTAATGGATGATCCCATGTGATATAAACTTCATAATTTTCTATGATGTTTTGTGGCTTTTTTTTCCAGTGTTTTTCAGCTACTTCAATATTATAATGCTTAAACAATCCCCAATGCAACAGTCTTGCCATATTATTATGCCTTCCAGTATACAGTCCTTCTGCCAAGTATATTGCAACCTGCAACAGCATGTGCGACTGTTTCCAATTGTGTTTTACAAAACCTACATTTATCTGTTTCTCCCACATGTTCAATGGACTTAGTAAGCCAATGTGTATGTAGTCCACTACCTTGGGCCGTCAATATTAACCTTTCGTCTTTTGGTTTAAATTCACCTCTGCTTAACCATTCTTACATTCAGTCCTGATCAACATGAGGTTGTTCCAAGAGTTTTCTATACTTGCAACTATATTTATGCATCTTCCACATTTCTTGCATTCTTATCTGAGCCTTCATTTTATATTCTTTCTTTTGTTTTTTGGCACATTCAATTGCTGCCTGATTTTTATCTACTTCTGGTTTGATTTCCATTCTCACTCGATGCAGATATGTTTCTGCTAAACTAAGCAGGAAGTCATCTAAGACTTATTCTCCTCATGTTTCAAAACTTTCATTATGTTTGGGTCTTGTGAGGTCAGCAGATATGTATACAGTATCACAATTGTAGATCTATACATGTAATGAATTTCGAGGAGGCCCATACCTCCTTCAGAACTGATAATATGTAGTCTTGGTATGCAATGATTTTTTATAAATCATTTGATGGGCATGAAGCATCCTTCTTGTTTTCCTGTCCAACCTATCCAACACCTTTTGGGGCCAGTCAATCACTCCAAAACTATAAGTTAGGACAGGAAGAGCAAATTGGTTTATAGCTTGGACTTTGTTCCTAGATGTCAACACTGTTTTCAGTATTAATTTAAGTCTTCTAAAATATTCCTTACTAAGTTTTATTTGCATTTGTTGATGTTTTATTGTTAATCTTTCACCAATTCCCAAATGTTTATGCACTCTGTCTTCCTGAAGTTCTTTTATATCACATTTCTATTCCAAACTGATGTTTTCATGGTGCTGCAGCTTTCCTGCTTTAAAGGTTGCTTTTGCACATATATGAAGACCAAATGACATTCTTGTATTATCTGAAAATGTTTTGATGCTTGCAGTTGTACTTTTAGTTCCTCATCTGATGAACTATACAGTTTTAAATCATCTACAAAAAGAAAATGAGAAGTCCTTACACTTTGTTGTTTTCTGGGAGCCAAATTGTAGCCATTACCTAATCTGTTAAGTAGAGAGCTTAATGGGTTAAGGGCAAAACAAAATAGCAGTGTTGATAGAGAGTTACCCTGGAGTATCCCCCCCCCTTTGAATTTTTATCCCTGGAATAATAATTTGTTCTTTATCATGGCTTAACTGTAAAGTGGTTTGCCACTGTTTCATGGTTGCTGTAATGTAATCAATCAATGGTATATTTTATACCTTTTTAAGCACACTTTTATCCATGAATGTGGGATACTGTCAAATGATTTTTTATATTCTATCTGTGCCATACTTAGATTATTCCCCTTTTTACTCCATTATGACTTTATTTAACAACAAATGATCATTTGTTTCTTATCACTTTCTTTTATTACCCTTTTGTTCTCTTGCCGTGATTGAGTTTTCTTCTAAATGACTATAAACTCTGTCAGCATCAATTCCAGTGTATTGTTTATATATCATCGGAAGGCAAGTTATTGATCTATGTTTTTTAGGATAGCTTGCAGCTTTCCCCTTAAGTAGCAATATTGTTTTTCCTATTGTTAACCAGGCTGGTAGTGTCTGGTCAGGGTGCGCACATAAATAGTTTTTACTCATGGCTAAAACTTTATAGGTTCATAGGTAGGTACTAGGCTATCTGCCCAAAGGCATTTATAAGCCTAGCCAGAATGTGTTAGCTTTCGCCGACCCCTTAGATTAGTTCCCTGTGCCTCTGTCCAGCAAAACCACTGAAGTGATCCCTGGGATAAACTTTCTGTTTCCCATCCACTCATCAAGGTTTCTCTTGAAGAGTGTTAGCGAGGAGCTCTGCCTAATGTAGACTGGAATCTTGTTTCAAAACATGGAAAGTCTCTGGGACAAGAATCTATCCCTCCAGCACGTCTTATTTATTGTTGTGGTGAGGTTTAGATCCCCAGAGCATGTGGCTTGAGGGGATAAGGTTTTCTTTAGGTGGAGCATGTCCATCAATTCTGGGTTGGACATGGCCTTGTATGTCAGACAGAGATCACCTCTGTGTAGGCGGTATGCAACCGAGTATAGCTGGAGTTTCTTCAGTCGAGCTGCATAGGGCATCTGTCTGAGGCCACAGATCCTCTTGGTGAGGTACTTCTGTGGTCTTTCCAGCTGTTGCAGGTGTCTTGTAAGGTACATCCCAAATGGGGCGTTGTACTCTATGATGGGTCTGATGAGTGATGAGTAGAGGGGCACAATGGCCTTTTTTGATCTGAATGCGAACCCTTTTGTGATTAGGTGGGCCATGTAGAAGGATTTTCTAACCACTTTGGCAATATGATTATCAAATGAGAGATCACTGTCTACTTGTGTCCCCAGATCCCTTATTACGTCTTCCAAATTTAGGGGACTGCCACCTATGTGGTAGTTTGTGGGTACTTTGTTTTTTCCAAAGGGGATGACGATGCAGTTTTTAGCATTTAGCTTGAGGCCATGATTCTGACACCAGGTATCTGACTATCCGTTTATGTAAAGATGTTAATACTTTTAAACAGAAGTTAGGTACTGCATCAGGGCTGCGGTTTTCCAATTAGGCACTTTCCTTAACTTTGTTTCAGTCTCTCTGGCTGTTACTTCATTCCATTTCATATCCTGTACATTTGAACTTCTTATTCTTTCTTTTACTTCTATCCATTTAACATCCTTGTTATATTCCACAGGATCTTCATAGATATTTCTCCAAAATGTATCTACTTCTTCTGTTTTTGGTGGTGTTCCAATTCCTTTTGCCTTGTTTCCCGATGCTGTATAAAACTTTTGTGGGTCATCAATAAATCGATTGCTTTGTACTTTTCTTTTATATTTATCTGCATATCTCCTAAGTTTTTCTGCCTCTACTGATATTTTTAGTTTATTGTTTGTGATAGTGCACAATAGATCCTGATCAGTTCTGATACTACGCATTGCTTTTGTCACATGTATCTTTCTGAGTATTTTTGTTGATTTGTTCCCTCTTCTATACTCTTCTAACAGTGACACTTCTTGATTGCTTTTTAGTTTTACCACAAAAAGAAGAAACCAAGAACCAGAATAAAATTGTGGTAAACTGGGCAAAACTCCAAACACAAAACAAAAACCAAAAAAAAAAAATGCCCAGCCTGGCAATAAAACAGAGCTGAGAAATAAAATGCAAAATAATTTAGTGATTAAGAGCTAATTTGGTATTGGCACATTGAAGGATTCCCATGTCCCACAGAATAACCTTTTTGGGCTATATTTGAGATTATACTAATGATTTGTGGATGCCTTTTTTTAATTTTATGGGGAGACAATATGGATCACTTGCAAGTATTTCACAAATATCGTGAAGAAACCACAGGCTTTTTGCAGTTTACACTGAAATATGATGATATGACCATTGATTTCCTTGACTTCAGGATACTACAGAGTATAGATGGTGGAATGCATACCAAACTTTTTAGGAAAGATTGTTGGAAAAACAATGTTCTATTAAGATCCAATATGTACCCCACACATGTTCATGCCAATATACTGAAGGGTGTGTTCTTAAGGACATCTAAATTCCACACCAGAGAAGATGGTTTTGAAAGTGCCACATTTATGATAGGTGACTGATTTAAAAGGAGAGGATATGCGCCCTCTGAAGTGGGATCAGTACAAGATTATATCAGGCTTAAGAGAGAAGAAGAGGAAAGACCTTATCTATCGAGGGAGGTCAATTTATACAACATGTCCAGTATGCATCAAGAAAGGAATGATATTAGAGTGGTTATGACATATTCTAATGATATGAAAGGCATCTATAATGTTATAAGAAATAACTGGAAAATATTAACTTCAGATGATGAACTGAGAGAAATAGTGGGGGATATGCCCCAATTCGCTTTCAGAAACAATTGGAATTTGAAACAATTGTTATGTAATGATCAGCCAAGGAAAAGAGAGAGTCTTAAAAGAACCCACCCATGTCAAAGGTATGCTAATTGCAAATATATAAACACTGAAGACCATTTTACACACCCCATCAGTGGAAAGACCTATTTTATGAACTTTTATGCAGATTGTACCACCCATAATGTAGTTTATTTAGCTCTATGTGATCTCCAAAGCAGTTTTTATGTGGGGAAAATGACAAGACAGTTGAAAGACAGGGTCTCGAAACACAGCAGTGACATTAGATTAGTAGACCTGAAGAACCCCTTAGTTAAACATATTCAAGAATATTTGGGCCACTGTTTTCGTTTTAGAGTGCTGCAGACAGTGAGAATTAATCCTAGGGGTGGTATCATGGATAATGTCACAGAAATTAAAGAAATTACATGTATAGGGAAGTTACAAGCCTATAGGACATCTGGACTGAACATGAATTATCCTCTAAAACCAGCCCTGAAGGGGCGGAGATTGAAAAGGCGCCTTTGACTAACTGAGTTCTTCCTGTAATGCCATACATATGAAAGAGGGAGTTGGTCCCATTACTTATGCTGATTGGTTGCAATACGTGATATAATGACTTTGTAATTTGTTTTTAAATGGATCTGATGAAGGGTCATTTACGGTCCGAAAGTGCTTATCACTTTTTATTCCTTTTTTATTAAATATGGTTTTCATTTTAATCCTTCAGTGTTCTTCTGCTACATTATTTCATCAATATCGGACCTATCTTGGCTGTAGTGACTCTGTTTGTTTTGTTGGTTACTTGACATATTTAAAAAAATATATGTAAAAAATATATTATAATGTATAAGAAAATGTGTGTATAAAAAATACAGAAAAGCCAATTTTAGATTATGGATTTTAGAACAGGTTATCCTGAGCTCAATTTTAGGGCACTAAAATATTAAGGTGACCCACATTAGCTGTTATGTGTATGTTGCTATATATATATATATATATATATATATATATATATTACACATTTGTCCACACATATTATACATTTTTATACATTTTTACATATATTTTTACGTTATGTCTTTGTGTTACATGTTTCAAGTTATTGTGTAAAGTTATTCTTGTACCGCATTTCTATATAGTTCCTTAAATATTTCCTCCCAGTAAGCATCGTCTGCAATTAAGTAATTTATCTAATTTATCAAATTATGTTAATTGTTGAACCAATCGAATGATTTTTAGTGTGTTTTAAGGTCCAACTTTTGTTTGCTCTGTTATTCTGATGAATTTTCCCATGTGGGAGATGACAGCACTTAATCACTAAATTATTTTGTATTTTATTTCTTGGCTCTGTTTCATTGCCAGGCTGGGCATTTTTTTTTTTTTTTTTTTAATTTTTAGTTTTCTCTATTTGATACGTCTATGGTGGCATTCAATTTCTCCACTTCCTTTCCCTTACTACCCTGAGTTTTTATGGTAAGACTTTATCCATTATTAATTTAGTTGCACAGTAGTATACCCTATTTACTTCTGTTATATTACATTAATCTATGTGGACAGTCCTAATTACTGTGTTCATTTGTTTTATCAGACTTCTAACTTTTTGAATTTTATTGACTTTCTGTAGTCTATTTCTTTCATTGATCTTAATATGTCTGTCCATTTCTATTAAATCAAGCAACTCTTTCCTTAGGTAATTTTCTTCTAAACTGAGGCCACATTTTTTGTTCCCCATTTCCTGTGGGTATTCTATAGATAGTGTCACAGCATCTTCCTGTGGCACATTCTTTTCAGTTTCATCCTGTGTCATCCGTTGCTGTTTCATATAGGAGCTCACTGGCCTATCACTCTACAACATTGACTGTGTCAGAGTTGCCACAGTTTCCTGTTCCTTCTCTTGCTGTGCAACTCCAACTAAATGTTTGTACTTGTTTCCTATGAAAGGCTCCAAAGTATCTTCATATGGCAACTGATCAGATGTTTCCCGCTCCACTGGTTTCTCCTTAATTTGGGGGTCTATTACTCTATCCTGCTGGGATGTTATCCGAGTTAGATTTTTCACAGAAAATCCTTCACTTCACAGGTAATCCATAACTTTGGTTTCTGTTTCTTTAACTTCTCCATTACTAATCCTCTTTTCTACTTTTCCTCTTTGTTTTCTTATTTTTTGTATTGTAAAAGTTTCCATATTTGGATGCATTTGTCTCTATTTCTCTTCAAATATCTTTGGTGCTGCTGTTTTGGGATTGATTAGCTTTGCTTTCCCCTTTGCATAAATATTGCACTGTATTAAATCTCTTTTTCTTTCCCATGTCCATATTTCTTCTTCAGATGTCTCCTGATCCTCCTGTTTCTCCTTACTTTGGGAACTCACTGTTTCATCATGCTGTGATGTAACCTGTGTTAGACTTTCTGCACTAAATTCTTCACTTTGTATTACACAACTTCATTGTCTACTTTTTTAACTTCTGCTTTACTAATCTTCTGTTGTATGCTCCCTCTTTGTGATCTTTGGTTGCTCTGTAGAGTAGTCACTGAAGGAGGAGACCATCTGAAAGGAATTCACACCATTGTGATTGCTTCTGCAGATGTGTGGGAGCCAGCATCTGGCTGTTGAATAATTTTGGCAAGTGTGAAGGCTTGACAGTGTTACAAATATGTGATACTACTGTCCATCTCTGGAGGGGGCTGAAGCTGATAGCAACAAGAATCTAGGAAGCACCAGGACCAGGGTGGACTTAATGTTTGTCTGGGTTTGCTAAGAGGCCACAAACTGCCTGCCAATAGGATGTTTAAAAATAGTTTTCTTTCAATTTTCCATTTTTCTGTGGGACTTTTTTATAGGTTGCACTAATAAATCTTTCCCTTTCTGGGAGCAGGGTAGACAGTTTGGTCTATGGCTAAACATTTTCTTATACTCTAAGGCCAAAAGATTTTGGACATAGCAGAATACATTTTTATTTTTTTTTGTCCTTACTGCAGTGCTCACAGGTACAAACTTGGCTCTTTATTAATAGAGAACAGAGGCAATGAGGATGGTCTCTTCAATGCAGTCTATCTCCTACAAGCACATGTTTATGATATTCTCCGAGTAACTTTATTGGCTTTTGGGAAAAATCTCCCAAAACTGAAAAATTTGGGGCCCAATTTGTAAATGTGTATACAGTCATACTGGACTTTTGCAGGGAACAACCCATCTAACAACTCATGTAACACAGTCCTTTGCAGTACATGGAATGGGCTATGCATATGGGAGCTAAATCATATACAGTTGCCTCCCAGATGGCATCTTGTATTGCAGTCTGTGATTCACAAACGTGTGCGTAGTGAACAACACTGTGTAACATGGGCTAACATTTAAGTTTCTCCAGCTGTTGATGGAACATCACAGAAAAAACACAGGTCATTACCCAGTAAATAAGTAAGCAACAGTTTTATCATTTTCTTTGGTAAAGGCTTACAGGAATCTTACAGGAGAACTGTGGCATGATATTTCTTTTTCTAAGAGTGTCTTCTCCCCTACATAATGATTACAATAATTCCAAGTATTAAAAAATTATGACTTAAGAGTTTCTTCCACTTTGTGGTATCTTTGCCCTAGTCAACTTCATCTGTTCTCACTATTTTGGGGCTTAACAAAATCTCATGCTATTTTCTGTAGGATTTTATTTCCCTTGCTCTTACATCATTTTTGAGTGTCACATTTGAAGGTTTCTTGCCAGGGAAAACACAGATATAGACGTATAGACACCCCCCCCATACACACATACATAGATGCAGTATGGGCATATATATATATATATATATATATATATATATATATATATATATATATATATATATATATATATATATATATATATATATATATATATATATATATATATATATATATGGTTGTACCTGACTTCGTCGACAGCGGAGAACACCGACAACCCAATCTCGAATCCCAGAAGATCGACAATGTAGAAGACCGACGGATGAAAACACCGACGTCGAGGACACCGACATGGGAAAAAGCTGTGTAAGTATGCGGTACTGATGGACGTTAGGGTGCGACTAAGGTAAGTGTGTGATATTGACAGTCTATAGCTATAGGGGTGGGTTAAGTGAGTTAGGGTTAGGGCACGTGTTAGGTAAGTGTGTGGTAGTGATAGTGTTTGGGTTAGGGGTGGGTTAAGTGAGTTAGGGTTAGGGCGCGTGTTAGGTAAGTGTGCGGTAGTGATAGTGTTTGGGTTAGGGGCGGGTTAAGTGAGTTAGAGTTAGGGCACGGGTTAGGTGAGTGTGCGATAGTGACGGACCTTAGGGTTAGGGTTTGGGTTAGGGTTGTAGATAGTTGTGTATGTGAGGTTTAGTGTGGTTTGTAAGGATTTTGGTGTGCTTGTGTTGTGTGTGTGTTTTTTGGACAGGGGATTTGTTTTGTTTGTTGATTATTGTTATTGTGGTGTGTACAGCATATGAGGTTTCGTGTTTGTGAACCGTCGGTTATTTCGTTGTCGGGCATGTGGGATGTCGTGTTTATGCACTGTCGGTTATGTGGTGTTGGTGATTTTGTTGTCGGTGTTCTCTGCTGTCGACGAAGTCAGGTAGAACCATATATATATATATATATATATATATATATATATATATATATATACACACACACACACACACACACACACACACACACACACACACATGCATGTACATATAGAGACACACTGAGTCACACACACAGATGCAGCATGTGTACACACACACACACCCATGCATGTACATATAGAGACACACTCAGTCACACACACACACGCACACACACACACACACACACACACACACACACACACACACACACACACACACACACACACACGGAGTATGGGTACACATAGACACCCACACACCCACACACACATAGATGCAGTATGGGTACATATTGACAACCCACTTACACACGTGCCATAGGAGTGAGGATTCATGATTATTCATTGAAGGATTATTCCTTAACAGACAAATCAGCGAAAAAATAACTTGTCGAAAGCCACTTTCAGAGAAATTTTCTTGCAAGAGAAATGCCACCTCTTAACCCCCCATGTAGGGAGAGACCCCCACCCTACAACCTGTATATACCAACTCAAGAGTCACACAAAAGTGAAGAAAGTACAACATCACAGCTCACTGAAAGTGTCTTTCAGCAATAAAACTGTCACACTGCTTTCAACCAATATAATCAGTACTTGACGAATACACACATTCCAAGACTGAATGGGTGAGCACTGTCAAAAGATAGTGGTCATCTTTTCTTCCTAAGCAAAAGAATTGATCATATCTACCTCATTAATCTGTCATCAGTGCTATTTGTGAGGAATGCCATGTGGCTACTTTGCATAATCTGCTCCCCCATCCTGCTGCATTTGCATGGAGTTTCTCCAGTGAGACTGCTGTTCTTACTACAGTCAGCACCTGCAGAATGTAGAAACATTCAAAGTAATGGCTTACACATCATGGTAAACCTTTCTGAATTTTCTCTTGGTCTTTTAATGATTTTGTTTCTCCTCGACTAACCTAGCAAATACATTGTTTAATGGTTTTATATTCATATCATTGACTCCCTATATGATGTTAACATACTGCAAAAGGGTCTCACAGCAACAAATGACTGGTGTCAAAGTCATGGCCTTAAGTTAAATGCAAAAAAA
This sequence comes from Protopterus annectens, assembly GCF_019279795.1. Classification (NCBI taxonomy): domain Eukaryota; kingdom Metazoa; phylum Chordata; order Ceratodontiformes; family Protopteridae; genus Protopterus; species Protopterus annectens. Next base: position 1,859,263,071 of record NC_056741.1, read on the forward strand.
TGTATTATCATACCATTTGGCAAAAACATGGCCCTTGCTGATTACCACATCAATGGCAACCCTCCAAGCACACAACCTGTGGTGAGAGATCTGGGTACTCAGGTTGGCAACAATCTCACATTTGACCATCATGTGGCGGCAGTGGTCAGAAAAGCTTTTTACTTGGTTCATCTCATAAGTAAAGGGATTGCATCCAGAAAAAAGGAGGTTATTGCCTCTCTGTACTCCTCCCTCATCAGGCCAATAATTGAGTATAATGCCTCACCTGCACCAACTGGAAAGGCCACAGAAATACCTCACAAAGAGAATCCATGATCTTTAACACCTGTCCTATCCAGGCAGGCTCAAATCACTATTACTCTACTTTGTATCATACAGATTGCTCAGAGGTGATCTGTGTCTCACCTACAAGGCAATTTTGGACCCTGCCCTACTAGAAACGCTCCATATCCGTAAGTCTAACTTCTAGTGCATTACCCACGTGAAATCCTAAATCTAATATGCAACATCAACAAAACCTGCTGGAGGGACAGGTTTGTCTCCCAGAGGCTGCCCTGTCTCTGGAATAGATTTCCCATACACATCAAACAGAGTTTTTCACTGACCATCTTCAAGCGCAACCTTGATGAGTAGATGGGAAACCATAAATTTGTCCCAGGGGTTCCACCTGTGTCCCTCATTGACAGGGGCAACAGGTGCTGACTGAGGTTTGTTTTTTGGGGGATAAACTCTTGGCTAGGCTTGTAAGGGCCTCAGGGCCATTAGCCTAGTAACCTCCTATGTTGTAAATATTGTTTTACTTAAACAATGTTGCCATTTATTGAATGTGTACTCCTGGGCTTAGTCTGAAAATGGTCCAGTGAGATCAGTACTTATTAATAATTGTCTTTCAGGTTTTCCCGGTGAGGGGTCGCCACAGCAGAAGTCTGGTCCGCTAATCATTGGCAGTGGATTTTTACAGTGCTGAGTTGCCAGCCCGATACCCAACATTCAAAGAAGGCACACCCATTCATGCATGCACCTACCTGCATGTCTTTAACATCACTCGACTGCGGGGAGGACATGCAGACTCCACGCAGAAGGAGCTCCAGATGAGAATCGAACTGGAGAACCTCTTGCTGTGAGGTGACAACGCTAACTGCTGCACCATACTTATTCCAAGTTAATAAATATAAACAAATTAATAAAGGAATGTAAATAAAATATTTTATTACTGGTGTTATACATTTTTCAATTAAGTTTTCATTGTGTTTCATATAACTACCATGTGTTTCTAAACAGGCTGCAGTATTAAGATTTTTTTCATGATGAAGTTCTGAGTAGAGTAAAATCTTGGAAGTGATAGTAAAGTAAACTTTCAGTGACAGTTTGCCACATTTTTGTTTATATACACAGTTTCACACACACATGCTGTTGCATGTATGTAAAAGATTTTGTCTGTGAAAGTGCAGGTTAGAAGCTCCTTCCGTGGAAGCACTCCTCACTGTGGAGAGTGTTGACATCTGTTTAGCTACTGAGACATGGTTTAAAGGCATGGAAAGCATCTTGGCAGTACAAGGCTATAATGCCTTCCACACATTTAGACCAGATAAAGCACAAGGAGGTACAAGAGGTGGAGGTGTAGCAATCTACATAAAAAGTAAACTCGCCTCAAGATTGGGCAAAAAAATATGACATGCTCAAGCTACTCTATGTCCAAGTAACTTCAGTTAAAGTTCCATACCATATTTTTGCTAGCTTTAGGTCCCTGTCTATGACCCAGGATAACCATACCACATACTTGAATGTACTGGAGTCACACATATTCAGTCCAACACCATATTCATACGTGATTCCAACTATTCCACAATAAGCTGGCGTACATACGCAACCACTAAAATGCAGGCTCAAAGATTCTTGGATTTTGTCAATGCAAACACCCTGAAACATCTAGTCTGCACACATTTGCTAGGGTTGCAAATATCCTAGATCTGGTACTCACAAATAGGAGGGAATGTTGCACCCCCCTCCCCCATTGTGTAATGTCCTCACTGGTAAGATCAGATCACAAAGCAGTAACCCTTGAAATAAATAAAAAAGGCTGAACTCCCAGCAAACCCCAGAACCTTTAAGAACTTTTCCAAGGCTAACTACCTCCTATTTATGAAGGCATAGCTAAATTCCAAGTCCACCCCCAAATTCAGAGAACACGATGGTCTATGCAGAAATGTTAACAGAAACCCTAAACAAGCATGTAAATAACTGCATAGAATGAGCACTTCCAAACCAAAATAAAACTAGGACAAACTTCTAAAACAAGCCCCCTTGGTTGACTCCAGTATAAATAGGTTGTACAACAAAACAAAATCCTGTCCAAAAATAGAAAGGAATATCCAAAAAAAGACAAAAAACTTCTTCATCAGTCTCAACAAGCAACTCAGGAGACTGATCCACCAAAGCCAAATTTGAGACAAAAATAGCCTACTAGGGTATGGATCTTATGTACACAACCTTAAATGGAACACTGAACAGTGTGCTAAATGGTATGCATTTATTTGAGCGTCCACACCAACCTTGAACAGGTGTAATGCCAAAACGGAATGTCGAATTTGAAAGTGGCGAACGGTCAGAATGTCATACAAAACTCCAAATGCAACATTTCCAACCGCTCTACCACCTAAACAAGCACTACCATGGGTCATAAAGGGGGGATATTGTGTGTTTCGACTATCACTGGTTCACAATTGTGAGAACCTGCTACATTGCTTTCAACATCTGGTACATCGACAAGGTAATGGACAACTAAATTAATGTATACCATGCTAAACTAATAGCAAATGGAACTTTTTATACAGAAATGGGAGCTATAGAAAATTTGTTGGCCAATTTAAATTTACTTCCAGTTTCACTCCCCTATCATTACCAGTTCCCCCTAAGAAAAACTCTTGATCATTTCTCCCCCAACTATCACTAAAGAGCAGGTCCTCACTGCACCCTTCAGAGCTAAAAGCACTGCATCAATGGATCCTGATAATATCCAAGGATGCCTCCTAAATAGCTTGAAATATGACCTGTCAGGACTACTAGAATCTATTCAACTACAGCCTCCAGTCAGGCTTCGTCCCTAGGAAATGGAGAACTGCAACTCTCATCCTTCTACATAAAGGTGGACCATCAACATACCCAGGGAACTACAGACTCGTATATATGACTAGTCTAATATGCAAGGCCATGGAAAGAATTATTGTGGACCTGATAAAGACATAGGAAATCTTCAAACACTGGACCCATCCTAGTTAGGTTTTGTTGAGGGCAGATCATGCATACTAAACTTAGTTGACTTCTTTGAGAAGGTCATTAGAATCATGGATGAGGGCAAAATGGTACATACTGCCTACTGTGACCTGGCAAAGACATATGATAATACTGCACTCTGGTATTATAGACAAACCAACAGCTTTAGGCATAAATCCCTGTGTCACCCAGTGGATAGCCAAATGACTCACAGATAGGACATATGAAGTTAGAGTGGGATAATCCACCTTTACCAAGAGGCCTGTTACTAGTGCTGTCTCATGGGGCTCAGTACTGGGACCTCTCCTGTTTGGGATATACTTCGCTGAAGTCAAGGTAAATGTAGAGGGTCTTTGGATGACCGAATTTACTGATGACTGCAAGCTGGGTGCAGTTACTAAATCCCCCAGTGATGTAGATATCCTCCACGAAGGTCTGATGCAGACAAATAACTGGTGCCAGAACCATAGCCTAAAACTCAATGTAAGAAACTGCATAATTATACCCTTTGGGAAAACTACTACCTCTGCAAATTACAACATTGATAACACTCCCCTAAGAGTAGGCCTAGTGGTAAGATACTTTGAACTCAGGTTGAAGTAACCTGATCTTTGATTACAATTTGTCCATGGTAACTAGAAAGTCCTTCTACATGGCACAACTTATAAGTATGGGCATGGCATCCAGATCTAAGGAGATCATAGTCCCACTATACTCAGCTCTTATTAGACTAATAATCAAGTAAAACGCATCCTTTGGCATGTACCTGACCAGGCATTTGTAACAGCTGGGGCAGCTAAAGAGGTTCCTCACTAAAAGAATACAAGGTGTAAATATTATGTTCTGTGCAGACCGTCTCAAAGCCCTGTCCCTGAGGGGAGATCTATGGCTAACCTACCAGGCATTCTCTGATCTCGCTCTAATGAATCTGCTATGGGTTTATATGACTTCATCGTGTTTTCAGAAACTTGAAATTCATATGATCAAGACCATATGATCGGGTTTCTGAAAACTCAAAATAAAAAAAAAATCTATGTTTTTGGAATTATATTAAGAAATGTAGGGTGTACATAGCAATGCTGTGGGAGACACATTTAGATAGAAATAAGCATGTAAATTTGACAAAGAAAGGATCTGGTTGGACATTCAGCAGAATATCAGGGTCAAAACAAAAGGGAATTAATACTAATTGCTAGAGGGTCTCCAATAGTTATAGAAGAGGGGGAAAAGTAATAATGGCAGATTTGTGGTAGCAAACGGTTAATGGCAGGGGAGGAGGATTACACTGGTGCATATTTATACACTACCTAAAACTGCTGTTATGAAACTTAAAAGAATTTTGGAAGAAATAATCGACTTTCAGCAAGGAATATTATTTATGGATGTGGACAGGAACTTGATTTTCAATAGTGAGGACCTAGAAGGGAAGATATAACAAATGAGGATAGATTTCTGAAGAAACGTATGAAAATATTTGACATGTAAGATGTGAATTCTGTAGTAGTAACTCAGACAGAATGTGCATATTATTCTCCAAGTTACAGAAACCTGAGTTAGACTGGAGAGAAATTATATTTCACAGGAACGTGTATTTAATTGAAAGCTTTGACATACATCCAGTAACTGCACCTATAAAAACTAAGATACAGATGCAGGGTAATGAAGTAAAAATGATATACTGATGCATTACTATTTACCTGTTAAAGGAGAGGAATTTAACGAATGGGTAGTGGAAATGGTTTGGAAATTATTTGGGAAGATGAACATTTCTTCAGAAGGGATAGCTAGTGAGTGGGCCTAAATTTTATAGGAAAGAAGTAGTAGGAATTATTTAGAGGGGATAACAGAGGTTAAAGTATTGCAGAATAAGGGATCTCACAGGGCAAAAAGAGGAGCAACTACAGAGTGCTATAGGGAAAATAAAGTAATAATTGGATAATATGCATGAGTGTATAAATATTGCAGTTAAGCAACTGTTTTTTTAAATTATAACTCCAGAGAACAAATAGTTTTAGCACTGTAACTTAGGCAACAGAAAGTAGAAAGGGTTGTTTCCAAACTTAGGAGCATATGGCAAGAAAAAACAACCAGAGATCATATAGCAGTATTAAAAGACGTTCAGGAAATTTCCTGAAAATGAGTGTAAAACAAATGAATGTGGAAATCAGGAAAAGGCACAAATGAAACTATTCATTCCAAGGTTCGAGAAAGATGAAATGCATCAATTAATGACTAAGGTAGGGAGAGATGAGATAAGACTGGTGATACATCTTCAACGGGGAAGTCTCCAGGAACAGATGGAATTCCTGTGAAAGTTTAGAATTTGGGAGGGAAGAACATTATAGAGAACTAGAAGATTTTGTTTGACATATTTCAAAAGGAGAGAAGAACATTATAGAGAACTAGAAGGTTTTGTTTAACATATTTTAAAAGGAGAGAAGAACATTATAGAGAACTAGAAGGTTCTGTTTAACATATTTTAAAAGGACAGAAGTACCAGCATCTTGGAAACAGAATATAGTGACTGTGTTACTCATGGAGGTTAAGACCCTTCAGAACCAATTTCATATAGACTCATTTAAATTTTAAAATATTATTCTAAAATGCTTCCGTCTGTACTAGAAAATAACAATGGTGTTTCCAAAATTGGTAGATAGGGATCAATGTGGTTTTCTGGAGGGGAATCAAACAATTACCAACATTAATAGAACAGGATGATCCATAAAAAGGCTGTATATAAGAAAATGAATATACTGTTGTGTCTTGATGCAGAAAAAAGTAAAGAGTAAGCTAGAATGTTTTTTATTGATAAAGTAACAGAATTAATTAGGAGGATATATGAAAGGTCAGAGGCAAGAATTCAGCAATGAGGGCTCCTCTACAACTAGCCCTTTTTCAACAAAAGAATAAGGCATGGGCGTCCTCTTCCTCCTTTGTATTTGCTTTATATTTAGAGCCATTGAGAAAGAAAATAAGGGACTCAGAAACTGACATTTAAATGGTATTGTAAGATTTAACTGCAGATGATATTTTGTACTTGAAAAATCCAGAAAAGGACATTTCAGTACTGTAGAACATTTTGAGACATTTTCAAATCTTTTTAGCAATACCCATATGTGTAAGAACATGAGCTAAAGTATTTAGCTAAGGATATGTGGGAGAGACTAAACAGAAGAAAATATAAAAACTGAGAAACTGGAAGCTCTTGATTATGGATAGAAAGGCGAAAGTAGTGAACATGTTTTAAGTTCCGTAGTTTAATGTAGAGATCAGACATATTTTTATCAACCAGGGAGAAGTTGTGGATGATAAATAATAAAGAATATAAATAATTTATTTGGGAGGTAAAGAGGGCACATGTTAAGTGGGACAAAATGACCCCCCTCAACAAGGGGCAAGTTAGAGAAATAAGGAGACAGTAGGATTTTGGATGCAGTTCCTTAAGTGAACAAAGCAACCATACAGAATGTTATGGTCATAAAGTAGCATAAAGTATTCTAAGAATTAAGCCAGCATGGGGATGCAGAAAGGAGATTTTTGCCAATAGGAACGACTGCAAGCATGTGTGCAGAAAATAGGAGAGGGAACTAGAATTCACTGGAGAAAGTTGGTAAAGGAACGAAAGTTCTGGGAGAAAATAACTAGAGAGGGAAAGGTAATAGAATCATGTGAGGCCAAGCAGAAGTTCTGACAGCAGGTCAGAGACTGCCTTCCCTACCAGGGACTGATATCAGAGTATAGGCAAAGAGAAAGGGAAAGAAAACTGCTAAGTGAAAAAACAGATCTGGTAGAGTTTTCAGCTGAGCTTAGAACATAAGCTGCTGTTAAAAAGGAATAATTTATAGTATAGTAAATATCGCATGATAATTGCAATAATCAGAGAAGATTACAAAAGATTGGGAAGAGATATAGGAAAGGCAATTCATAAAGTAAGTCCAGAAGGCTTATGCTTTTTTTCTTGAAAGTATTTATATAGGCATTTTATATCCCAAGTAGACTTCAAAAATTTTTTTCTCACTGAGGTGTGATGGGAAAGTGAGAGGTAACTGGCAGTATGTTTTGAGAGTGTAATAAGTTTGCAGATTTTGAAAGTTTCCTATAGAGTACTTTGTCAGAAATACTGAGGGAGCAAATGGTTGCAACTGAGGAAATTAATTATTTTGAGCTGGAACACAGGATCTGAATTGCAGAGACACAATAAGACCTTACTAAGTATAATGCTATTGGCTAGCAAAAAAATTAGTTACTAGAAAATGGAAATCAAAATCTAAACTAACTGTAACTGAAGTACTAAATATTGTAAATGCTATAAAAGAACTGGAGGTAGGATCTTTAGAAAAGGGATATAGCAAATTATATAGAAATACATTGAATTTTTTGGAAAAGTACATGCAGAATAATGTTTAGGAGGAGAAAGAACAAGTTTTAAGGGAAGTCAGGAAATGAGCAATTTATATAATGTTGGCTTAAATTCTAATTAAAAAGAAAATATGTTGTACTGCATGAAAATAATAAAAATGTCAGTATGGTTGGTTTCCTCTTCTATTAATAAGTGTACCTATGTCACCGTGTAAACTGTAGTTTAATATAATGTTTAAAAAGCTAACATCTTAGCCATATCACTCACCAAAATTCTAGATACAAAGCAAATACTTTGCAAAAACATACATCTCTGGCTTGTCAAAAGTCTCTACAAAGTAAGGGGTAAGGCATGGAACCAATGGAAAATCTCGCCCTCTCCAGAAAACAGAGCAAGATTTTTCTACTTGGGAGTTTAGCCAAAAAGACAAGGGGCTACAAAGCCAATTTCCTGGAGTCACCCCAGGCAACACTTAAATTTTATTACACAAAAGATTCTCAGAATCCAGAATAAATTACCAGAAAAAAATAAATAAATAAAACACTTTAACACAGTGCCTACATTTAAAACAAATTTTGATGCTTGGATGGGCAATGCTACTGTTAACACCTGATTCAAAGAGTCAGTGTTTCTCAATTGCCCTAGGACCTAAAACAATGATATTCACAACTTATGAACTTCAAAGTATTGAGAAACTGTTTCAGAATATAATAAATCAAGTAAGATAAGTTCCTCCCACCAAAAAACACCTTAAATGAAGACAACATCCCATCTTCATCTGGACAAGTAACTCCACTTGACCTTTTTAAGAAATGTACACATACCATTGCATATTTTATTACAAAAACTAAAAAGAAGAGAAATTGTCCTTTACTAATAAAGGGAATATGGCTTCTAGTCAAGCATAGTTTCGCCCTAGTAGTCATATCCCCGTTCTACAAATGTATCTGTTTTGGAATATTACACTTTCCTCATTGGAAGACTGACAAAAGGAACCATCCCTTATAACCAAAGATCTCTTTCATCTTCTGCCCTTAACCCTTTAACCCTTTAAAATAAACTGTGATCCATGGATCACTCCTTCACCTTCTAAATGTGTGTGTCACTTCCCATGTCATAAAACATATTATACCATGACCCCCCATTAATATTCCAAAATGTGCATGCTGATTGGCCAGCGTGCACGTTGTAAATCGACTTATACTAATGGAAAAAGGTCCGGTCGCCTCGACTTTTTCCATTAGTATAAGTCTCTTTTAAAACACTGTCTCGCTATGTTAAAAGAGTTTAACATAGCGACACAGGTTTAAAAAAAGCAATGGAGATCTCAGTTGCTTTTTTAAAGCTGTCTCGCTATGTTAAACTCCTTTAACATAGTGACACAGTGTGTAAAAAGCAACGGAGATCTTGCTTTCTCCGTTGCTTTTTTTTAAAACCTGTCTCGCTATGTTAAATGGGTTTAACATAGCGAGACAGCTTTAAAATAAGCAACGGAGATCTCTGTTGCTTATTTTAAAGCTGTCTCGCTATGTTAAACCCATTTAACATAGCGAGACAGGTTTAAAAAAAAAGCAATGGAGAAAGCAAGATCTCTGTTGCTTTTTACTGTTTCGCTATGTTAAATGGGTTTAACATAGCGAGACAGCTTTAAAATAAGCAACGGACATCTCCGTTGCCTAGTTTAAAGCTGTCTCGCTATGTTAAACCCATTTAACATAGCGAAACAGTAAAAAGCAACAGAGATCTTGCTTTCTCCGTTGCTTTTGGCCACAGCTCTGATCTACTGCGTAGGCATGCGCAGTACATCAGAACTGCCGCGGATACCAGACAGTTGCAGAAGGGCAGCAAAGAGGCATTATACAATGCCATTATTTAAGAAAAGTAATTATTTCTTTTCTTAAATAATGTCATAGATATAGCAATAACCCACTTCTGGGTGTGGGTAATGTGGGATTTACCCACAGTTGTCTTTGTTTGGTCCCTCGGGACCAAACCATGCCAACCATGGGTAAATCCCGCATTACCCACACCCACGCGTGGGTTATTGCTATATTCCCACCTACCTCAAGTTTCTGTAAGAACTTAAAAGCTTTCTGTTTAAAGCTGTACAGTGTAAATGCTCCCTGAAAAGGGAAAATCACATGAATATACAATGTATAAATACACAACTGTTCCAATATGCCTTATAGTACTGAAATGGAAAACGGTTGTTACAACAATCCTGTGTGAAACTCTATATCTCAGTTCTATTCTTTACCTCTTACCCATCATTCTAATCAATTCCAGTGTGAGTAAAACATCACTGGAAAGCTTCTTTCACTATCTCTGAAAGCAACAAACATCTGGCCACTGATTTGGAAATTCTCTTACATCACCACTTTCTCTGCCCTTTTGGAAATTATTTCTAATGAATTGCATCTAGAAGCTCTCAAAATGTACAAAAGATTAACCCCTGATTTTTAGTTATGCTTTTCTCCACATTAGATAGTAGGATATGTATATTTTCTTAATGTCACAGTTTTCCTGAATTTGGCTTTTCCTTCCAGCGGGCATGTCGGTGCACGAGTAGTGCTGATCCCATTTAAACCTCCCTTCCTTTTAATGTTGCAAGTCATACCTCTGTTCCCAAAGTAAATTAAATTTGAATGTACTATGCTTGTATCTGCTAGGAAGGCTATAGCTTTAAATTAAACCATTTAATCCACTGATAGCAGAATAATGCATTTGCCTTGACATTTTTACAATGGTTGGACATATGAATTGTTTAGAGCTAGCTAGCAAAGCACTCATGACCAGCAGGTGGAATTTTGTTTCCCTGTTACCTTCAGCTGAAATGATTTGATAGTAAAAGGCAGTTATGTTTTTGTAATAACATTGTACAGTAACCAGGCTGACCCTAACTAGTGTCACTGCCTTTTCTTGTATTCTGCTACTCACCTTTTCTTTCTTCTGCTACCCTCTCCTCTATTTTTTCCTTTTGTTATTGTTGTCCTGAAAATACATAAACAGTACAAAAGGAAGTTATTTATTGAGGTGGTAATGTAATACCATGTTCAGGTTTATTATTTGCTGGACATTATAGAAAAGAAAGGCCTTTCTAATTACAAAATAGGGGCATGTCATAGGACCCTCAGATACATACATACCTTACAAACACAGCTCAAATGTTGGAATGGCAAATTGTTCACAAAATGCAATGCAGTGATGCACTGTATACATATCTGTGTAAGATCCTACTAGCTGTAGCAGGTGTTAAGTTGTCTTGTATAATAATTCACCTCTTGGATGCATTCAGCAGAGAGTTTGTTTGGAATGTGCTAAGAATTTCCAAGGTTCTCAGCTTCAGCAGAAGTTGTCTGTTTTAGAAGTAGTGTGCACTCTCTCTGCAGGTGATGGACAAATGAGTTGAAATCTCATCTTTTCATTACGTCACAATCAGACAACTATTGAAATGTGTATGAAAAATAAGTAAAATCCAGGAAAAAGGAAGGAAAATCAGAAATGTCTGAAACTAATAACATAGCTACTTTCACATTTAGTCAGTAATGAACACTCCACCATCTCTGTCCTTTTCCTCTATGGTTTCTGTACAGTTACTTTTAGCACAGACCTCCATAACCTTCAAGAAGGGTTTGGTCATATAGGTATTTTCCCTTTATGCAATCTTTTATGTAGCAACATTATTTCATATACCCCCATAACTGCATACAATAAGGAACTGTAAAATAATTCAGGCTTGCACTATAGGTTGTAACTTCTGATTCCATTTTTTAACTTTGATTACACCTTTCCTGTAAGGCACATGAATATCCTCTGATTGACAGAGACACCTGGTGCTTCTGATCCTTTGGTCTAGATTCATCTGTGGTAAACTGATAATTCCAAACTGAGATGATATTTACGTATCTACTGTTTAACCTTTGCTAAATGAAAATTTGAGAATCCTTGGTGTTGTTTCATTTTGTTGTAAGTTTAGCTATTCTGAATTATTTCATATGTCTCTAACTTTCGATGATACATTGTATTATAGGTGGTAGATTGCAATGCACTTCTATAAACATACTATAAGTCAAACAATATTGCAGCCTCATTGAAGTTATTTTAGTGAATTGTTGTTACAATTTTTCAATATAGCAAGAAACTCCGTTTTAGGGATGGCTTTACTTTGAAAGATTTTGGTTTTGGCTGTCAACCATTTTTAAAGGCTGAAGTAGAAAGTGCAGGGTTTTAGACTATTCTGCTTAGGGAAGAAATTCTAAAACCAGAGAAGATCATGAAAATATATTTGTAATCATTATGCATTAGCCTTCCAGCTTCACACAACTGGACTGAATTGTTGATACTGTTCAGAGTTCTCCTTATAACAAGCTATGGCTAAATGAACAGCCATCAGGTATGGTTCTTTGTCATGTGTAATAAAAACTCATTTATTTATGATTTCATCTTCTTTTAGAGACCAGACATGTTTGAAGATGTTGCAGTAAGTTTCTCAAAAGAAGAGTGGGAACAATTAAGTATAAGTGAAAAGAAACTTTACAAGGAAGTGATGAATGATAATTGTGAGACCGTGGCTTCCTCAGGTAAGAAAAATTATTAGTGCATTTTAGTTTACTTGCAAATGTCTTGTGAGAAGAAGAGAATCCAAAGGTTCATCAAGTTTTATTAGAAGCTGCATTCAGATATGTAAAACTGTTTCCGCTGGTAAATTCTTTGATGTGGTTCTTATAGGACACCAGGAATAACAAAGCAAAATACAGACAAAAAAACAAGCTTTTTTCAAAGTGTGAGGGATTGCTATACCTCTTTATTTTACCAGTAGTTGGCTTCAGGAATGACTAATTTACAAACAGTTGTGCTTGTATCCATATTGACTTCTAATAAGTGAGAAATGACTCCTTCCAAGAATGCCTACATACAGGGAACATTTGGGGGCAGTACAACAAATCCAGCAGAAAACCTATAATACTAAGGCTTGTCTTGGAGACAAAAATAGGGAACAAAGTACTGATATCGGGAATTTAACTTTCCTTGTAATTCTCTTCCTTCCACAGATGCATTTCATTTTATACACTTAACCAAAGCACAATGGCAGAAAGCTGATCCCATGGTTTTGCTACTTAACAGTTCAGCATTGTCATATTCCTTGGGCATACTTTCAGGTGTGTTTGCAACAGCAAGCCGAATACCATCATCAGGTTCTGCAGGTGCAATATGACTATCACTGACTCAACAGGACTTGGCTATGTGTCCTTTTCTGAACATTTAAAATGAGTTAATTCAAGTGGTAATGGCTTTTGTTTGTAAACCCAGATATGTAGCTAAATCAAGGCATAATATTAGTTTTCGTGCATGCAATTCTGTCATAAAGTTTTCAACATTTCAGAAGATGTAGGGTTGGCAAGGTAGGAAATTAAATATACGTTCTCCAAGGCCACACAACAGTGGAGAAAAAAGAAAACTGTTGGTGAAAGTCTTTTCATTCATTTATGTTTGCTCACTGAGCACTCAATAAAAGTGCTGTTGATCTAATGACAGTCATGTAGAGTAATCAGGAGTTTAGATGTGCCCCTTAGCTCAAGTCTGACACATCCATCACTGGAACCTGAGCAGGAAGAAGAGAGAGGAATGGTTAGTGAAAATCAAGCTATGTACAGATTAACCACTAACCCCTTTTTTTGTCTACAAAGGTACTGAAGGAAATCCCTTGGTTCAAGTGGTTCTCCGTATAGCCACATATAACCCAAAGCTGGAACCTCCGCATTTGAGGGCTAACAATCTGCGTGGTTATGATACTGAATAATTTTTGACTCAGAATGGCTTTCAGAAGTCTATCTGAATATGCAAATTGAAAAGCAGACGAGTGAAGCAAGAAAATTGGGTTCTGTTTATATATCCTTTTGTCAAAAACACTGTCTCTTGCGCTATATATATAATTGATTCTGGAAAATTATATTACCTAGAGATACCAGATCTAATTTTCTTTATGTCCACTGTAAACCCCAGTATTTGCAGAAATGGAATTATCACCCTCAAATGATTCACTTGGATGACTACAATGTTGTTCAGCTGACAGTATACTGTGGATCTCTGTCAGTCTGAGGGACCGCATTTGGTGGACCAGACCACCTATTAAATATTCCAAGTGATGTCACTACTCCAAAAGCTAGAACTGTAACCTATAAATGATGATTCCCAGCTAGGGATATCCTGTGAGTTCTGAATACTGGGACATGCAGAGATGCAGCCTTCCAAACCAGCGTGACCATTTAAACCTCATGAGCCAAGAGTGGGGGCAGGGACTGGACTAAGATTTTCTTGAAATTCTTTAACTTGAGGTGTTGTTGAGCTGAATAGATCCAGAACTGAAAATGACTGCAGAAGAGAATGGAATAATAGTTTGCATACTTGTAGGGGAACTGAATGTTGTCTGTTGGTCTTTAACTCAAAATATTTTTAAAAGGGGGTTGATGTCAAAAGAAGAGACTTGGATGCCCATGGAATGTTTTAGGGTGATGTTTTATTTAAAAACAATCTGTCTTGGAATCTCTCGCAAAAACATCTTTCAATGAGACATCAGTACCAATGCTTTACAAATTGTCCAGCTAATTCTGCAGCCATTTCAAGAACCTTAGAAATGGGGTTAGTGGAAAAATGAACAGCAAGGAGACCAAGGAGTCATTTAGAAAAGTTGTCTTTCCCTGAGAAAGAGGGAGCATTCCACAAAAATGTCTAGCTTTTGTGTTACCCCTGAATGAGTGTCCCAGTGTAGCCATCTGACATAAGTTTAAATGCTCCAGATGACTGCTGCCTGTGGATCAAAAGAATGCTTTCTGTAAAACACAGCTTTTCTACCCCTCCCTCATAGCTAGTGATAACATGGAAACATTTCAATAAAATTATATTTCTTTTTACACTTGTTTCCAAGTTTTGAATAGGGGCCGTTGTTTTGGACCAGTCTGGAAATGAAAAGATAACAGAAAATAGCTAAACTTAGAGAATATATGTCTGGATAAGGTTGTCCTTTTAGTCTAACATGCCATTCCCTCATTATAGAATTAAACAAAAACAAATGAAACATAAGTTATCATGATAAGACAAATTAGGTGCAGTGTTTTATAATTTTGAAATCACCAGATCCTACGTGACACTCCTTAACCACAGAAATGAGCAGGATAGGACTATCATTCTGATGACGGATCAGGAGAGTGAGGAGATGTAAAGTCTTACAGCCACAGAGCTGAAAGAACAGAAAATGTTTCAAGAACAGGCAAAATAAATATTAAGAATCCATATCAAAAAGAGGAGACATTTTAAAAGCTAGACTTTTTTACTGTCCTCTACATGCTAATCACTTTTCCACATCAGGTGAAATTAGGTTCAAAGCATAGTTGAAAATGTTAAGACTTACTATAAAACATTTCTAAATTTTTTAAATAATTACAGAGTCATTCCACTATATATATATATATATATATATATATATATATATATATATATATATATATATGTATATATATATATATATGGTCAAAATGCTGATTTTCAAATAATTGGCTATTAAATACTTAACTGCCTAGAAATTATATCTGGCAGCTTAAAAAAACTCATATACGATTTTGGTACTCTCATTATGGTTATGGGAAAGAGGGACTTTGATGAGCAGTACCACTTAACTTGAAAATGTTTGCCTTTCTATATTCCAACATTATTTGCAGTAAAGCCCCCTGATCAAACAATCAGAATGTGTATTAATAACAGCATGCCCTTCCAAACTTTCAAAGGCACCCCTTTGCATTAAAATGGGGGAGTGCTTTTGAAAACCAGAATGTGAATTAAAAAGACATGTAACACCAGGTCTGAGTTTTTAGCTAAATGCTGGCAAAATTGTGATAGTGAAAATTATAATATGAATCTTTAATTAATTAGAAAGTCAAGTTATACAGGCTTAAACTCATTGAAACAAGACTTACTGTAAGGAAAAAAAAGCACTGGGATGTTTTAAATGTGTGTTTTTAGCTATTTTTTCTTTTCTTTTCTTTTTTGATTAATAAACAAGAAAAGAACCATTGTTTTTTTTCTGATTAATGTTTGAAGGAAATTTACTACAGACCAGCTCTTTGCCTCACTTAAAAAGATATGCCATTGAAAGCTTATCATTTGCATACGTATGTGCATTCATGGCACAATGGTGAATTCCTCAGAGGTCAGATTTTTATTAGCCCTGTTTATCTTCACAAGGCCTATTTCTCTCATAATTAAACATTTTCAAAGACACTTAACTCATAGTAAGCATTACATTTGTTCAGGAACTGTAGTATTTCAAATTTTAAAAGCAAAAGTCACATAAACCCATCATTGTTTTTGGAAAAGTAGATTCTTGGCAAGAACACTGACTTGAAAGTTAACAAGTCATCAAGTTATCAAGACTTGCCAGTTATTTTACATTAAGAAGGTTCGTGGTCTGCACTCTTGTGGGAGGAGAGGCTGGACTCTGCCCTTCTGAGCTGGGAATTTCTGGTTAAAGGTTTATAGTGCCTGCATATTTGAACTGTTTCTTGCTGAAATTGGTACACCTTGTTTGCTGTAGCATAGACTAGATCCAGGCCTGCTGAATCTAGCCTTGTTTGTATGCTTGTTGTTTGTTTGCTTGTTATTTCCCTGGAAGGCTAATTCCACCTAAAATGTGGCTTTTTAGTGCTTCTGTGGATCGCTAGTGATATCTGCATTGCTTACTGTACTTATTTCCTTGTTTCACTTGAAAGAAAGTTACTGTTTGTCGTTTTTGCATTTAAGTTACTTGTAACACATTGCACTTAAGTTACGTGGCACTTGCTCACTAAGCAATTATATAAGTCAGCACTAAAAAATTAAAAGCACTACACCCTGACAAACTCCCCTTCAGTACCTTGTTCCCCATTGGCCCTTGTTTTCAATTATAAAGGAATTCCCAATACTATTCTAGCATGTCCAAAGGTCAGTTGTCAATCTCCTCTCCAGTCCAGCTGGTGAATCTAGGAATCTTGAGGCAATGTTACAACTGCCTCATGTACACAGACAACCCTCTCCTCCTCCCAACAAATTCCAACACATGTGAGAGATGCAACCATATAGCCAAACTGGAGGCTAAGCTCTCTTAACTCAGTACTGGCATAACCAGTCAGGAGGAGAAGGAAACCACACTCACTACAATTCCAGTCTCACATAGACCTACCACGACAGCAAACCAAACACATTATCACACAAAAACATACTCGGAGGCTCTAAATAAAGATCTGCCCAAGCAGCAGAGACCTCCAAAGCAGACACCCAAGCAACCGCTACCCCAAAACAAAACACATGCAACACATATCTCACAAAGCCAGTGTGCCGAACAGTCACAGCCCTTAAGGCTAAACAACACACCTGATACACTTGTAATAGGTGACTCTATCGTCAGGCACACTGACGTCCTGCTCACCAGGCTGAACAAGGAGAAGGTCATGGTGAGCAGCCTGTTGGGCGCTAGGATCCGCCATATAACACAAGCACTCAGGTCACTCCAAGGCAAGTACAAATATGACTCAGTCATTGTCCATGCTGGTGTGAATGACCTGAGACGTACCTCCCTGGACTACATGAAAAGAGACATAGAGGAGCTCTCTGAGTATGTAGCCCAGGCCAGCATGACCCTGACCTTGAGTAGCATCTTACCCTCACCAAGAATGATGCCACAATATGAAGACAAGATGATCAATTTCAACAATTGGCTTAAGTATTGGTGTCATTCAAAGGGGATCCAATGCCTGTCAGCCTGGGATGATATGCTTGACAAGCCACAATGCTTCGCTAAGGACAGCTTGCATCTGTCACCCCTGGGCTTTCGGATATTGGCAAAGGCTCTTGCTACCCCCATAGTGCCTTTTTTAGGCAAGGCTCAAAAGACAAACCCACCTCCATAGGTATCACAAGGGAAAAGAAACTAAGAGTAATGCTACTCAACGCCAGAAGTCTAAACCTCAAGATGCATGCACTTGAAACTCTCCTTAGCATGGAGAACATCGATATCTGTGCAGTAACAGAAACCTGGTTCAGGGCTCCCGAGAGCACCCCAGCACTACCAGGTTATACCTCATACCATGCTTTTCGGCCCCAAAACTTGGACCGAACTACAAAAGGAGGGGGAGTATCAACATTCATCAAAGATACCCACACCTCCAGGTTGGTGGCACAGCACGAAGCATCAGAGACTATCCATGTGCAACTAACAGTGGGTAAAACTGCCTTCCAGTTTATAGCCTGCTACAGACCACCCTCCCAAACCCAGGTACCCTACTCGGCCTTCCTGAGAACACTGGAAAATATGAAGGTCTCTCCAAACACCATTATATTGGGCGACTTGAAATACCCAAATATAGACTGGCAGCATTACTCTAGCTCCAACACCCTAGCCCAAAGGTTCCTAGAATTCATAAACTCAAATGCTATGGAACAACTTGTTACCACTCCAACAAGAGGGGAAAACATACTGGACCTGATCATCACCAACATGGGGACTCTATGCTCCAGACCAGAAGTGTATCCCTCACTGGTAAGATCAGACCATAAACTAATCCAACTGGATATTCACATCCCAACCCCACACCCTGCCCAGAAAACCACAGTGAAAAACTTCTCTAAATCAAATTTCACACTCCTCAAAACCAAGGTAGAATCCTTCAAAGCCCCCAGGCCTGTGGAAAATACGGCCCAGACCGCAGAATCCTTTATAAATGCATTCTGTGAACACCTTCAGGAATGCATGGATCATGCAATCCCAAATAAAACCAAGACCCAATCCTCCAAAGGCAGACATCCTGTCTGGTGGACCCCAGCCATAAACAAACTATACAATAGAAGGAGGAAGCTACTACATGATAGAGCAAAATCCTAAAAAGGGAAGGCATCTCTGATCAGTATTAGCAAAAAACTACGGGCACTCATAAAATCATCTAAGGCCAGCTTCGAGAGAAAAATTGCACAGGACACTAAGGATAATCACAAGGCTTTCTTTAGTTATGTTAGGAACCTGGGTGGGAATTCCCAGATATGCTCAGAATTAGTCCAAAATGACAAAAAATACACCGAACCCACAGACATTGCCAACATCCTAGCTGACAGGTTCAGCACAAACTTCATCCCCCCTCCCCACCAAAAGGGCAAATATCTATCCCAGCAGAGTGCTGCCCCCTGACATCTCAGATGCTCAGGTAAGAGCCACCCTCTCCAAAGCAAAAAACACAGCATCAATGGGACCAGACAGTGTCCCGGGCTGCATCCTACATGAACTCCAAGAAGAGCTAAACCCAAACATAAAACTACTGTTCAATCTCAGCCTTACAACAGGATATGTACCCAAAGAGTGGCGTACAGCAACAGTGGTCCCTCTCCACAAACGTGGTGCCTCAACGGACCCTGGAAACTATCGCCCCATAAGCCTGACTAGCTTGGTCTGCAAAGTTATGGAAAGGATCATCATGGACCTCATAAATAAAGATATTGGGGACCTACAGACACTGGATCCTACCCAGTTCGGCTTTGTTAAGGGTAGATCCTGCCTCTTAAACCTGGTCAACTTCTTTGAAACCATCACCAAGGCCATTGACAAAGGGAAGGTGGTCCACACACCCTACCTGGACCTCGCAAAAGCCTTCGATACACTACCCCACTTGGGCATTATAGATAAGCTCAGCAGCTTAAATATAAACACCTATGTCACTAGATGGGTTGCAAACTGGCTCAAGGACAGAACCCACATGGTTAAAATTGCTGGAGCCATGTCAGACTCCAAACCAGTTACAAGTGATGTCCCACAAGGCTCAGTCCTGGGACCTCTCTTGTTTGGTATATATTTCTTGGAGGTACAGGCCAACACGGAAGGACTGTGGCTGACCAAGTTTGCAGATGACTGCAAACTGGGCACCATAATCGACTCTTCAGCTGACACAAGCATCCTCCAAAAGGGCCTCATGGAAACAGACAACTGGTGCCAGAGCCATGGCCTCAAGCTAAACGCCAAAAAGTGTATAGTCATCCCCTTTGGCAAAAACAAAGTGCCCACAAATTACCACATAGGTGGTAATCCATTAAGTACAGAAGAAGTAATAAGGGACATGGGGACCCAAGTTGATAGCAATCTCTCATTTGACAACCATGTGGCCAAAGTGGTTAGAAAAACATTTTATATAGCCCACCTAATCATGAAGGGATTCACATCTAGATCAGGGGAGGTCATCATGCCTCTTTACTCATCCCTCATCAGACCCATAATCGAGTACAATGCCCCTTTTGGGATGTACCTTACCAAACACCTGCAGCAACTGGAAAGACCCCAAAAGTACCTCACCAAGAGGATCAAAGGGCTCAAACAGATGCCATATGCTGCCCGGTTAAAGAAACTCCAGCTCTACTCAGTGGCATACTGCCTGCTCAGAGGCGATCTGTGCCTGACGTATAAAGCCATGTCCAACCCGGAATTAAGGGACATGCTGCACCTCAAAAAATCCAAATCCCATCGAGCCACGTGCTCGAGAGACTTGAACCTCAGCACTGAAATAAATAGGACATGCTGGAGGGACAGATTCATAACCCAGAGGCTCCCTTCACTCTGGAATAAAATCCCAGTCCAGGTTAGGCAGAGTCCCTCATTGACTCTCTTCAAGCGGAATCTTGATGAGTGGATGGGAGATCGTAGGTTTACCCCGGGTATCACTTCTGTGTCACTGTTAGACAGAGGCCCAGTATACTAACCTCGAAAAAGGGCATAGCAAAATTAATTTAAAATGGGTGGCGAAAGCCAAACATACTCTGGCTAGGCTTATAAATGCCCTAGGGCAGATAGCCTAGTATGAACCTATGAGCCTATGAACCTATGACACTAAACAAAGAGTCCTGTGAATACTGTTGATAAATAAATAGCAATGCCAACTAAACAGAATTAAACTATGTATTTTAAATAGACTGGTAAATTAAGTACAGTTTGTATACCACTATTATTTGAAGAAAGTGGCAGGAAATTGTCAGCTTTTAACTAAATTTGCACAAATTGTTTAACTCTGTTCAGGGCAAAACAAGACTAGACTGTAAGATTTCCTGAGAAATCATTAATTTAAAGCAAACTGATAATTTAACAAACAAGTTTACTTTGTTTTAAATATAGTGCTAGGTTTACTCAAGAATCTGCTTCCCACAAAATACTATACAATGCAAAAGATCATAAAACATTTTTAAAAGATAGTAAATTACATAATCATCCCTTATATATTGTCCAATAAAAGTGCAAATTGACAGAAGGGAATATTTATTTTCAGAAAATATAACTATGTAAAGATATAGTTTGGGGGGACTTATGGGAAGGATCATGAGCCCATGACTCAGTTTGCTCTGGAGCTGGCTTTACTAATTTCAGACTTCATTTATTTATTTATTTTACATTTGTTGACCGGGGTACTCCAACTGGATACTTGTCCATTTTCATCTGAGGCCCGTGGAGAAAAGCTCCATACATACATACAGAAAAACTGTTAAATTAAACAAGTTAAAGCACTGTTACAGATACAATACATAGGATAAAAGTAATTCATTCTGCCATATATAAATCTGATTTGTTATAGAGTAACAATTAGGAAGCAATGTAGACGTGGCCAAAAGATCTCTTTAGCACATGTTTATATTGCCAGTTAGTCAGGATTAAAGCAAGGACATAACCATTGTCTTTTAAAGTTCTGTTTTAGATTTTTTTTTAATTGGGTTAGAACGGGTTCTGAAGTAACCTCAGCAGGAAGTGAGTTCCATATTTTTCCAACAGAGTTGGCATATAGAGAGTCTCCAGATGAGTTGTTGTTTTTGAGGGTTTGGACTAGTAATTTGTTGGATGAGTGAAGTGTCTTGAGGTTGCTGTAAGGGGTGATCATTTTTGTAAGTACGGGTGTGTTTTCAGGTTGGTCGAACATTTTATGTGCTACTATTAGCTGATTGTACTGAAGCTGGATAGGCAATTCTAGCCACCCTAGATTCTTTAGGTTCAGACAGTGGTGTGTTCTGTATGCTACTCCAGTGGTAAATCTAGCAATATGATTAAAGCAGCCAGAGAGTTTATTAAGGTCAGACTTACTCAAGTTCATGAAGAGAGGGGATGAATAAAGGAGGGTGGAAAGTAGATGTGTACAGGCAATTACCATACTAGCTAGTAGAGTGAGGAAAAGTTTGATCTTGTATAGTGAGCCAAGTTTTTTATTAACGTTTTTAATAGTTTGATTAATATACATATCAAACTTGAGGCTATTATCAACTGTTACACCTAAGAGTTTGGTACAGGAATCTGGGACAATGACAGTGCCATTGTAGATTTTATAGTAAAGGTTGGAGAGGAGGCTTTATGAGTGGGGGAGAAAAGCAGTAGCTTCGTTTTGTTAGGATTTAATAGGAGACATCGATTACAGAGCCAATTTTCGACAGTATTAAAAACGTTTTGAGATAGCGTCTGCAGACTTAAAGGGGAGGTGGCAGAGCAAATCATAGTGGAGTCACCTGCATATTGAATGCAGGTGGCTGTTGGGATGACTGTTTACAGGTCATTAATAAAGACAGAAAATAATAGGGGTCCTAATATAGAGCCCTGAGGGACCCCAAGGGTGATAGGTAGAAGAGAAGATAGTTTGTTCTGCCATAGTATAGCCTGTTGTCTGCCACTCAGATAAGATTTGAACCATTAGATAGCCTGGACATCTAGGGGAATAGTTTTAAGTGTGTGTATGAGTAGTTGGTGGTTGAGCATGTCGAAGGCTTTGGAGAGATCAAGAAAGAGGGCAGAAGAAAGCTGATTGTTGCTTCGGTTTTGATTAATAACATTAGTGAAGGAGAGGAGGGTTGTGGTTGTACTGTGGAATGGTCTGAAACCAAGCTATGAGTTAGCCAGGAGATTGTGCTGAATAAGATGGCTCAGGAGTTATTTATGGATGCACTACTCCGTAATTTTAGCCAGGGGTGACAAAATAGCTATAGGTCTGTAATTTGACAGTTCAGTGGAACTGCCCCCTTTGTGGAGTGGAATAACATAGGATATCTTCCAGATGGAGGGGATAGTGGCTTCTGATATAGTTCTGTTGATCAGGATAGAGATTGGGTATGCCATGGCATCCACAGCTTTTTGTAAATATTCGTCTGGGACACAATCCGCTGCAAGGGTGGTAGGTTTTAGTTTCTTGATTAGGGTATGGATAAGTGATGTGGAAACTGGTTGAAAGTTAAAGGGGAGTTGAGAACTAAGTGCAGCGGCGTTAGGACTTGTGCAGCTGGGAGATAGTTAGTTAGCTAGTGACTGGATAGTTTCTGTGAAGAAACTATTAAAGGATTTGGCAGCATCTTTCGAAGGTTTTTGGATGGTAGTCGAGTGTGTAGGAGTTGTGCATTGCCCTGGGTGAATACGTTTATTTATGCCTGCCCAAGACTTTTGCAGATTGTTTTGATGCTTCTGTTGTAAATGGCAGTAAAAGTTTTTTTATCTAGTGTGGTAGATTTTTTAGTGTTGTTCCTTATCTGTCTAAATCTAAGTTGATCTAAGGGGGATTTTGTGGTAGGCCAAGTGGTCCAAGCTTTGTTTCTAAGTAAGATCCTTTGTCTGGTTTCTTTTGAAAGCCATGGAGCAACTTTTGCTTTAGTTCTTATAGAACGTGCAGGTGCATGGGTATCAAGGATGGCTAGGAATTTGGTGATGAAATGTAATACAGCGTCTTCAAGTGGTAGATGTTTTAGGACTGCCCAATGACATGCTTTGTGTTCATTTTGGAAATTAGTGGGTTAAAGTTTTTGTTGTTTCTAATTGTTTTGTAAGTAGGTTGGTGGGGGATGTCAGTCTTATGCCTGATTATATAGGTAAGAAAATGGTCACGTATGTCTTCAGGTTGGGTATCGGCCCTATACATGTGGGGATGGCTATTAACGAGTATCCAATCTAGGATATTAACTTTGTTGTTAGGTTTACTGATCCTAGTAGGGGAGGATATGATCTGAGTAAATCCATATAGATTTACATGAATGGTCAGAAATTCTGAGGAACAAATATTCCAGTCGATGTTGAATTCTCCTAGAACAATGGCTTCTTGAGGGTAGTTACCAGACAGCCAAGAGAGGATATCTTCTAGGGTGTTTGCATTATTACCTGGGGGAGTATAGACACAGGCTATGTTAATACATTTGTTTTTATTTATTTGAAGCTTGGTAATGAGAATTTCAGCATTATCAGCATGGGGTGGTTGTGTGGAATCAGAGGTCACATCTAGAGCAGTTTTGTATAGTACAGCTACCCCTCCTCCCTCCCTAGTGGTACAGTCTAACCTTAGTATGTTATAACCTGGGGGGTAAAACCTCGTTATCTGCCGTTGATGGTTTTAGATAGGTTTCAGTAGGTCAAAGTATATCCGGGGAATATGTATCTAGGAGTGCATGCAGGTGCCATGTTTTTCCAGCTGGTGAGTGGAGATAGAGTCTACTGCTTAACCATGAATTTGTAAAGGCGCACTGTCATTGTGCTGATGACTTTGCAATGGTAAGTTTTGACTGTAGAGTAGGTGAAGCACTGCCTGATCTGCAGTAGGCCCTACACTCTCTGCAGTTAAAGTTATCTGACTATGGTCCATTAATGAAGCCTTTAAAATCCAAAGCTGTGTTATTTTGTTCTAAGTCAGAACAGAAATGTGTTTTTTCTTGTCTCCAAGGGCGTTACACCTAGTCAAACTGTGGACAAAGTTAAATATATTGGACTCATTCTTGACCAGGAGTTATTTCACATTGCAAATATAGCAGTCACTATGTAGAAAGTTCACCAGTTGCTAGGTGTTCTTTAGAGGCTCAAAAATTGACTTACTGTGCCAATGCACATGCACAGTTGACATCCAGATCTGTTATAGTATCTATCTAAAGCTGTGCTAATATTGCATGTTTTTGCAGATGCATCCTCTTGATTACACAGGTGCTTCACAGGGAGCCAGACTTGGTTTCAATGCACTAGTGATGACACTTATTTGTGCGGTCACTGATTTGCAAACATCCAGCTTTTCCCTGAAAGGGAGAATTACTGGTACACCATTTCCCCATGTTGGTGTGACCTTGGAGTTGGTGTGTGTGTGTGTGTGTGTGTGTGTGTGTGTGTGTGTGTGTGTGTGTGTGTGTGTGTGTGTGTGTGTGTATGTGTGTGTGTGTGTGTCTGTGTGTGTATGTATTTGTGTTTGCACGTAGTAGGGATGCAGCTCCCCACAACAGAGTATGCTCGGGGCTTGCAGCCTGCAATAAAACTGTATTTTTTTATGATTGTTTATTGCCAAATGCTGTATGAATTCAAGAGTTTTCACACATTGTGATGAGTCACTTATTTGTCAGGGAGCTGCTATGCATGACATCACTTAGAATATAATGAAATTGCCCGTGATTAAGTTTGCCTTGCATTCCACGTTACACAGGTACTGCAATACTTTAGTCAAAAATCATTTTCAGTAGCACCTTCAGTCTGGATGATAAGCATTGTTAGATTAAATAATGTTTCAAACTTTCTACGATTGTGGGTCAGTGTCTTGCTCAAAAGAATTTCCTGGAATATGGAACCCAGTGCTTGCTTTCATCAAGTTTATTTTTCTGATTTTACACATACTCTCTTCTCTCTCTCTCTCGCTCTCTCAGATGCACACTGTGAATAACTATATTAGCACAGTCCATCATTACAGATGCACAGATATACACCTCCTTCCACATTATCATTACACATTCAGGAAGTTATGCAGTAGGTGAGGTGTGTGAGGCAAAGGTACCACATTGCTTATATTGCATAAAGTGTATGGTAACTTTCAGAGCTAGCCCCTCCTGCAACCCCTCTGCAGCAAACATACTGCACACTCACACCAGTCTCACACTACACTTGCATATATCACAGATCCAGGAAGCGCTACCCCTTCACATTGTTCATTCCATGTTCACAAAATGCCACTTGCATGTGTCAGACTATGCATGGCAGTGCCAATGCATTGTCATGTGCCAGTCACATTGACACCACATGTACGTGCCATTGATATACCAAAGCTCATACAATACATTCCACTTGTTGAGTCTGTAAAATCTTGTATGAGTCCTACTTATAGCATCATCCAATTAGAACAAGTTTCTATCCACATGGTAGTAGTGTCTTTGTCCTGTGTCACACAGAACATTATGTTGTGGATTATGTAATGTGGTATTACAAGGCAGACTCTGAGCAAGAACCTCAGCAAAGGAATGGGAATAGAATGCAATACTGAAGGGATATAACTGAACATAGATATGACAGTTGTAATGGCAGCAAACGAGGGAATCAGAAGAAGCTGAGAATTGAGGCAGAAAGGAAAATAGTGGAACAGGTTAACCTCTTCAAGTATCAGGAAGGGTGGTTTGAGGAGAAGGGAATTCTGAATGAGATCAAAGCTAGAATCAGAGGGGGTCGCACGCTGGCACAGAGTGTCAGATACATGCCAAAGAAGCTGAAAAGGAAAGTGCACAAAACAGTGGTGTAACCAGTACTACTGTATGGTACAGAAATCTGGGCAATAAAGGCAGAACAATTGAGGAAGAAAGATGTGATGGCAATGAAGTGCCTGAGATGGGTTGTAGTATGCGCACTGTGGGAGAGATGAAGAAATGAGACATAAGAGCAGAAGCCAAAGTAGCTCCAATTACACAAAAGGTCAAAGAGAACAGATTATAGCGGTTCAGACTCATGTGCAGCAAAGCAGAAGACAATCTGATGAAGAAGATTTGGAACAGGCAGGAAGAAGGTAAGAGTATACTAGGGCATCCAGCAAAGGGGTGGATGGACTGTGTGAGAGAAGACCTGCAACTGTCAGGCATGACTGCAGAAGAAGTTAGGAGACTGGCACCGAATAGAGAGAAAGATGGTGACAGTTGACATGACACCCCAACTTCATGTAGAAAATGGGGGAAAAAGGGGGTTGATGATAATGCTGATGTGGATTATGTAAGCTACAAACACAACAGCTGTGTGCCTCTCGCCATCTAGCTTTTAATCGAAATGATGTGAAGCACTCTCCCTCTCTCTTGTTCTATCTTTCTCTCTCTCTCTCATATATATATATATATATATATATATATATATATATATATATATATATATATATATATATGTATATATATATATATGGATCTACTATATTTGGTCGACTTTCATTTGGTCGAAAATGATTTCAGACAGCCCACTTCACTGAAACCTCATTTGACTGAAAGCACATTTGGTCGAATTACATGTGGTCGAAAATGCTATTTAGCCCCTGCCCCACTGCAGTCCAATTCTGGAGTGAGAATATAAAGGTAGGGGGGTGTAGGGCACAGCCCCCCACATTGGGGGGTCACCCCTCCCCACGTAATTGCAATTTATGCACCATTATATACATGTGTATTCATTAAAAATACATTAAAACATATAGCATCAGTAAAAACTGGTTGCAAAATTTGGGGGGCTATGCCCCCCCCAATGTGGGAGGCTTTGCCACCCACACCCCCCTACCTTTATATTCTCACTCCAGGGTCGCACTACAGTGGGGCAGGGGCTAAATACCATTTTTGACCAAATATAATTCAACCAAATGTGCTTTCAGTCAAATGAGGTTTCAGTGAAGTGGGCTGCCTGAAATCATTTTCGACCAAATGTAATTCGACTAAAAGCAGTAGACCCATACATATATATATATATGTATATATATATATGTATATATATATAAGGATTCAGTATGTAATTTCAAAATACTGAAATCCCGAATTTCAGTATTTCGAAATTACATAGCTGAACACACAAAACACCAAAACCCTAAAACCACGAAATTCAAAATCTCGATGGTAAACTACAGATACAGCACACACATACGCACAACTTCCCCCCAACTCAAATATATTATCCTACATTACAGATAAGTAGGGGGGCAAGCCCCCTGCACCCCCCATCACCCTGTACTTATATATACTAACTTCGAGATCGCACAGTCAGACACACAGAGGTAACGCACTCCCACACATTGTACACACTCTGGACACACACATCACAGTCAAAACACACACTGACATACACTAAAGCCCCTAACCAACA
Organism: Protopterus annectens; assembly: GCF_019279795.1. Taxonomy (NCBI): domain Eukaryota; kingdom Metazoa; phylum Chordata; order Ceratodontiformes; family Protopteridae; genus Protopterus; species Protopterus annectens. The sequence goes on from NC_056741.1 coordinate 1,859,290,838, forward strand.
CACATACACATACATACATACCCAACTTACATCTTACCATTCACACTCCACAACACCAGAAGCGCTAATTCAAAACCTCTGTACTTCAGGATTTTGAATTTTGCACTTCTGGTGTTCTGGGATTTCAAGACTTCGCTATTATAATTTCGAAATACTGACATTCGTGATTTCAATATTTCAAAATTAAATAGGAAACCCATATATATATATATATATATATATATATATATATATATATATATATATATATATATATATATAAAATTTATGTAGGTAAGTGGGTAATGCTCTCTGCAGAAACCTTGTAGCTGACACCACCCTTTTGTAGCTGGATTGAATGGTATACAGTAGGATGTCCTTTGGACAGCTCAAATGGAGAAAAGTAAAGCATTTTCTTAATAATGTAGTCACGTTTAATTAAAAACTTACTGTTGTCCTTGCAGTTAATTGCAACTGTTATTCTTCAAATATTCTGTTTTTCAGAAACATTTTACAGTCCTGTTTTCTGACAAGCAAGGCTGTGTATTTTGAATGTGCATTAGACACTTTTACTGTTTACTGCATTGTTAATAGGCAGCCTTGATGAACATATTTCTTTTTCCAATTTTTAAGTGAGTTTATGTAATTTGGCATTGCCTTCATATACATTTAATCCATATCTGTTTCTCTGCTTAGTTATCTAATTGTCTGCAATAAATGTGAGTTTGTTTATTTAAATTCAGGTTTTACAGTTCGAAAGGAAAACTTGTTGCCATTGCTTCAGCAAGAGGATGATTTTCCAGTCTGTGTTATTAAGGAAGAGGATAATCATGTGCAGAATTTACAAGACTTGTCAATCAGTATGTGGAAGGATGACAACAAGGGTTTGCATTTTATTTATGAGACAACCATATATGCATATATTTACATACAGATATTTCAGGCACTGGCAGTGATGATCTTCTAGCCTGCCTGTATATCAAAACAGTCTTTCTCATAGTAAGTGTCCAAGCTGTTCTTAAAAGTTTTTAAACTAGAGGTTGCTTTTACATATTTTGGTAGTCCATTTTAGTATGCTAACATACCTCTTAACTGTCCAGATTTTTGCTTCACATTGTTGGTCTGTTCCTCATACAATTTGTGGTTTACTGGCAAATCATTGGGGTGATCTAAGGATTGACATCATCAGTAAGTCAAATTTTTAAAGTCTGCCAACTCATTACACTCAAAAATATGTTCCCAGTTGCCTCTTTCTTCCCCAACACACCTTTGACATTTGCTATCTACCTGAAGAAAAATTCTCTGGAGTATACTTAACGAAACACCAAACAGCCACAACTCCTAAAATAGGGTAAAGAACAAGAAATAGTGAAACCACGACAACTGCTTCGAGAAACCAGCAACCACACCAAGCCTTGGAAGTATATCTTTTAATATACACCGACTAAGCGCTTTCACCAAATGATTGGCTTCTTCAGTCAGTGTTACAAAAAAGCACAACCCTTTTATACAATAAACCTACTGACATCACAAACTCATTCAATTAAACAATAATTATCCCCCCATTTTTAACCAAAAACACATCAATTCATTTTAACAATAAACTTTTCTCATTGTGATTTTTAAATTAATATAAAATAACATTTAAAATATTACTTATAACATTCACATCTAAAACATTACATTTTAAGCACTAGTGTGCCTGTTTGTTTACTTGGACATTGAACAAACATTAACTAATTATATAATACTGGCCCTATATTTCAAAACTGGTTTTATAGAAATGTAATCATTAATGCCCGGATGCCTTGTGGCATTTAATCTCAACTGCCACATTGTTTCCAACAAGGCTACTCTATTGCTAACATCACCTCCCTGCTCAGTAAACACCCTGTCTATAATAAAAAATACAAACTTTTTAAACCCCTTGCAACTAGCACTATGAAGGTATAATGCATTATGTGTGTCCTTGTTCTTAACTGCTCTAACATGCTCAATAATCCTTTCACGAAGTTTACGGGTAGTCATACCTATATAAAATGCATCACAGGTTATGCATGAGGCCACATATACTAAATTCTTGGTGTTACAATTACAAACACCCGGGCAAGGTAAACTATGCCCCCACCCTTTTACACACACATATGTTCCCTCTGCTATATACCTGCAACATCTACAACAACCACATTTTGTCATATTAGATGTTCTATTCCTTGCCTCCCTTTCCAAAAATTGATGTGTTTTTGGTTAAAAAATGGGGGGATAATTATTGTTTAATTGAATGAGTTTGTGATGTCAGTAGGTTTATTGTATAAAAGGGTTGTGCTTTTTTGTAACACTGACTCTGAAGAAGCCAATCATTTGGTGAAAGCGCTTAGTCGGTGTATATTAAAAGATATACTTCCAAGGCTTGGTGTGGTTGCTGGTTTCTCGAAGCAGTTGTCGTGGTTTCACTATTTCTTATTCTCTGGAGTATACTTGGGGTGTAAAAATACCTATGTAAACACTTCCAAACAAAGATCCTATCTTCTAAACTTTGTTGCATATTTGGGAGTCATATCTCTATTTTGTTCTTGTGAATTGCTTATCCAATCTCTCTTCCTAATCCTTGCTAACCTCCTCTGAAACTTATAGTTGTCATGCAAGGTTTTATATACTGTACTAATTATCACTTTTACAGCAGATTCTGTTGTGGAGACTAGTAAAAACTCTACCAGTGCTGGTATTTCACTTAGAAACCCCCTATTTCTTTCTCTTTGCCTGTACTTTGATATCCATCCTTGACAGGGAAGGCAATTTCTAGCCTGCAGTCCAAATTAATTCTTGGCCTTTTCCCATTCTATTACCTTTCCCTCTCTAATGATTTGCTCCTATTACATTGGTTCCTTTGTCAATTTTGAAACCAAGATAGCTGCGAGAAAACGATACAAGCAGTCCTTTCGTTGCTTATCTCTGCACCCAAATATACACTGCTCCGTGCTGCTTCCACAAGATAGATTTATTCAAAATGTTAAGCAAAACCAACTACAATGAATTTTGGTCAATTTAAAACAACAAACAGTAAATGCTTTTCATTTTTGGCAATTCAAAACTTTTTCAAACAAATTGTTACTCCGCCTCTTCCTTCAATTTATATCAGTTTGTAACGTCACGTGTTGTTTACACAGTATGAAGAATGGCTTATTTACTGTTAAACTATTAAATTTAACATTATAAAAATTATAAAAATATAAAATACATTCATTAAACAACTAAAACTTCTAAGACCTTGCCATCACATAGTCCCATTATACATTCTGAATGACTCAGTTCCAATACATAAATCAATATATTTGCTCCGCTCCATATGAGCGCTTTAAATTCCCTATTATTCTGAAAGTATTATATGTACATGCGCTCATTATCAGAATACCTTATGTTGAGCACATTTACTTATGTAGTTTCAGACCATTAATGTTGTACATTATTTTAGCAATAAATGTAAATATTCAACCCTTTCTTCTAACTTTAAGTATACATGAGGGCTCCACACTGTCATGTTGATAAAAACACTGTAGGAATTTGTAGTACGTGTTTCACTACATTTATTTCCTTTGCAATAATTCTGTTTGGGTTTTTAATTATACTAAACATTCTTATGTCCCTTCATACATTAAACCATGTAACTATTATTGAAAAAATACCTAAAAATCCGAATGTGTGCACCGGACAATGGTATTACATTATATTAGCTACAAAATAACATGTTGAAAATGCGTTACTAGTTTACCTACTTCGAACTTCCGTTAGAAAATTCTAAATAACTGTTAATGATGTTATTCATTACTATGCTCATACAATAATACATGTACTAATAGCCAGTTTTTATGTTGTCCAAAACTTCAAATCACAACTAATATATTTAATGTATAATATGTGATATAAAGTTAAAGTTAGTTACGGAACACTAATATAATAAAGATGTGTCTAACTTGTGTATACACACAAATTCTTACACATTACCTGTACCTTGATTAAAAATATAAGTTGACCTTTTCTATAACTAAACCTCCACAATTGTCATAATGTACATAATTTAAAATAACGTACATAATTTAAAATGACTCTATATCAGGCAAATAGAAGTTTATATCTTAAATAGCTATAATTAGTGTCTTGGATTAATTTTATAAATATGATGGCATAATAGTATAATCTTCTTCTGTCTTTCGGCTTTTCCCGGTTAGGGGTCACCACAGCGGAACTCCGGTCCGCTAATGATTGGCAGTAGATTTTTACGTGCTGGCTTGCCGGGCCTAACGCACAACCTTCAGTGAAGGAATGCCCATTCACGCATGTCAACACACATAAGACGCCCTAACTGAGAGTCGAACGTGCAACATCTAACTGTGAGGCGACAACACTACCGCAGCATCACCACCACAGTTATGGCGTAATAGTATAATATACACTACATATTCAATTACTTCTATCTAAGTTCCTTAACCTCAAAATACATAAAATAGAGAACATCTCATTAATACTTGGATAAACACATGCGTCTGTGATGATTTGCCACATTAACTCAAGTCTTTCTAATAAAAGGCTATCAGGTCCACCTCTTTCATCTGTTTTTATTTGGTCAATGGCTCAAAACTTAAAGTTATGTCTGGGAAATTCTACCATGTGCTTTGCCAGTGCATTGTTAAGTTTATTATGACTTATACTATATAAATGTTCGTACATTCTTTCTTTAAGAGTCCGTATAGTTTTACCTATATAAAATGCCTGACATTGTTGGCATTTGGCCAATTATACGATCATTTTAGACTGGCAATTAAACTTTTTCTTAGTGTTATAATTTGTATTACGGATGCTAAACGTCTGTCCCATATCTATGTGCTTACAATAATTACACATTAGACATTTTGTCATCCCTGGGTTCTTAATCATTCTGTTGACCTGATGTTCCAAAATCTTTTTCATATTTCTTCCTTTTTTAAAAATCATTTAGGAAGTTGTGTAAGTTTTTTCCTGACATTTGGGTCATTTACCAAGATTTCCCAGTTCTTATAAATGACTTTCCTTAGATCATCTGCATTAATACTATATGGTGTAATAAAACTATAACTGATGCAACATCGTTCTCCTTGGATGTTTTTATTATCAGACAATACTGCATAAGTTGTCTTATTGTTTACATTTTCAACTCCAAGAATAGGTTTGTATATTCCTCTATTTCTCTTAGTGTTAATTTCATTAATTAAATCATACACTAATCCATGTGGATACCCTCTATTTTGAAACATCTTGTCTAATCTATAACATTCAGTTTCGAAGTCCTTATCAAGGCTAACCATTCTAGCAGCTTTTACCAGCTGTCCCTTCACTACTGATCTCTTTTGGTAGAATGGGTGACAGCTGGTAAAATGTAAAAGGCTGTTAGAATAGGTCTCCTTCCTAAAAATAGTGCTAACATAACTGTTGTGTGCACTATCCTTTCTTAGTTCTATGTCCAGAAAGGAAATGTTTTCTTCACTGTAATTCAAGGTAAAATTCAAAAAGTTGGTAGTATTATTAAGATAATGAATTAATTCTTTAGCTGTATTTTCATCCCATTTTATTATGACAAAAATGTCATCCAAGAATCTTGTATAATAAAAATAACATATTTTTAATATGTGTTTGGTTCACAATGTATTCATCTTCCCCATTGGGCCATAACTAGGTTGGCAAAACTCGCCCCTAGTGGAGAGCCCATTGCAACTCCCACTTTTTGTAGATAAAGGGCATTATCGAATGTAATAAAATTGTTGGACAAAACTATGTCCAACAATTCCTCCACTAGGTCGAGTTTACTACGTGCCATTCCTAAGTTATTTAATTTTCTAGAGACCCATTCTATCCCTTCTTGGTGGGGGATACAAGTGTACAGGTCTTTTACATCGATCGTCATAAAATTAAATTCTTCCTTATACTCAAGCTGGTTAATGTCTTCCAGGAAAGACCATGAGTCCTTGCAAATTTGACCCTCAAATTTTATATATTTTTTCAATATAGAGTCCACTACTTTAGCACAGCTATACATAAGTAAATGTGCTCAACATAAGGTATTCTGATAATGAGCGCATGTACATATAATACTTTCAGAATAATAGGGAATTTAAAGCGCTCATGTGGAGCGGAGCAAATATATTGATTTATGTATTGGAACTGAGACATTGAGAATGTATAATGGGACTATGTGATGGCAAGGTCTTAAAGGTTTTAGTTGTTTAATAAATGTATTTTGTATTTTTATAATTTTTATAATGTTAAATTTAATAGTTTAACGGTAAACAAGCCATTCTTCGTACTGTGTAAACAACACATGACGTTACGAACTAATATAAATTGAAGGAAGAGGCGGAGTAACAATTTGTTTGAAAAAGTTTTGAATTGCCAAAAACGAAAAGCGTTTACTGTTTGTTGTTTTAAATTAACCAAAATTCATTGTAGTTGATTTCGCTTAACATTTTGAATAAATCTATCTTGTGGAAGCAGCACGGAGCAGTGTATACATGGGTGCAGAGATAAGCAACGAAAGGACTGCTTGTATCGTTTTCTCGCCGCTATCTTGGTTTCATAGTTGTAACGTTTTTTCTCAGTTTGTCCTTTGTCAATTTTATCCAGTAAATTCCAGCCCCTCTAGCCTATTGGCTGTATCCCTAATCACAATCATCCCTATTGGCAGAATTTCCTTTCTCCATTTCTGTGTTGGCTTAGTTCTTAGAATACTTTCTGCTACTTTTTAAATATAATATTCTGTATGATTATTGGTATTCTACTTAAGGATCTGTATCTAAAATCCCAGTCTCTTTTTGTTTCTTGAACTTCCACTGTTTTGTCATCATCCCTTTCCACTTTTGAATTATAGCTTTCTGCTTGTGGTATGTATAGGAGCCTCAGCGATGTAACTCTGAACTACCCCTTCAAGTCGGGTAATCTCAAATCACCTTGTTCTATTGGAATAATCTCCTTATCCCAATTGACTCTTGCCCTCTTCCCCTTCCAGATAAAATCCTTCAACTCTTTCTTAATTGCTATCCACAACTTATCCTCTGGTTGATAATAAATATGCCTGACCTGTATATAAAACTAAAGGGAATGAAAACATTTTCACTGCTTGTATCTTGTTATCTATATCACCAAAACAGAGCTTCCTGTTTCTCAGTTTTTGTATTATGTTTTGTTTAGTCTCTTCCCACATATCCTTAGCTGCCATAACAGAATCCTTTTAGAATCTATACTTCTAAGTACTTCATTTTATCATATCCTCATAAATATGGGTAGTGCTGAACCAATTTGTGTGTAAGTATATAGTTTACAGCTATTGCCTTTGCTTTATCTTCATTAATTTTGTATACTGACAAGACCTGAAACTGTCTCAAAATGTTCCACAACACTGAAATGTCCTTTTCTGGTTATATTAAATTGTATCTGCTTTTACTGTATTTGTGTTTCTTCCTACTTTATTTTGCTTTTGCGTCATCTTAAAAGTACTCAATTGTATTTATCACTGCTTGGTGTAACTCATTCTAAGCCTTTTAGTTTAAGCACTTGGGCTTCAGACCAGTTGTTTTACATTAGGAAGGTTTGTGGTCTGCACTGTAGTGGCAGAACAGGTAGCTTACATCCTTCTAAGTTGGGAACTGCTGATTGAGGGCTCAGTGTCTATTATTCTAAAAGCGTATTAATTCTGGTTTAAGCACTTGGGCTTCAGGCCAGTTATTTTACATTAAGAGGGTTCGTGGTCTGCACTCTTGTGGGAGGAGAGGCTGGGCTCTGCCCTTCTGAGCTGGGAATTTTTGGTTAAAGGCTTATAGTGCCTGCATATTTGAACTGCTTCTTACTGAAATTGGTACACCTTGTTTGCTGTAGCATAGACTAGATCCAGGCCTACTGAACTTAGCTTTGTTTGTATAACTTGAGCACTAATCCAGGCATTCTTTAAAGTATTTAATTGTATTTATTACTGTTGGTAGTAACTTGATTGAAGTGTAGCTATCATTCTAAGTCTTTTGGATTAAGCACTTGGGCTTCAGACCAGTTGTTTTACATTAGGAAGGTTTGTGGCCTGCACTGTGGTGGCAGGACAGGTAGCTTACATCCTTCTAAGTTGGGAACTGCTGATTGAGGGCTCAGTGTCTGTTATTCTAAAAGTGTATTCATTCTGGTTTAAGCACTTGGGCTTCAGGCCAGTTATTTTACATTAAGAGGGTTCGTGGTCTGCACTCTTGTGGGAGGAGAGGCTGGACTCTGCCCTTCTGAGTTGGGAATTTCTGGTTAAAGGCTTATAGTGCCTGCATATTTGAACTGCTTCTTACTGTAATTGGTACACCTTGTTTGCTGTAGCATAGACTAGATCCAGGCCTGCTGAATCTAGCTTTGTTTGTATGCTTGTTGTTTGTTTGCTTGTTATTTCCCTGAAAAGCTAATTCCACCTAAAACATGGCTTTTCAGCGCTTCTGTGGATCCCTAGTGATATCTGCATTGCTTACTGTACTTATTTCCTTGTTTCACTTGAAAGAAAGTTACTGTTTGTTGTTTTTGCATTTAACTTACCTGTAACACATTGCATTTAAGTTACCTGACACTTGCTCACTAAAGCAATTATATAAGTCAGCACTAAAAAAATTAAAAGCACTACACCCTCACAAACTCCCCTTGAGTACCTTGTTCCCCATTGGCCCTTTTTTCAATTATAAAGGAATTCCCAATACTATTCTAGCATGTCCAAAGGTCAGTTGTCAATCTCCTCTCCGGTCCAGCTGGGGAATCTGGGAATCTTGAGGCAATGTTACAACTTCCTCATGTACACAGACAACCCTCTCCTCCTCCCAACAAATTCCAACACATGTGAGAGATGCAACCATATAGCCAAACTGGAGGCTAAGCTCTCTCAACTCAGTACTGGCGTAACCAGTCAGGAGGAGAAGGAAACCACACTCACTACAATTCCAGTCTCACATAGACCTACCACGACAGCAAACCAAACACATAAACACACAAAAACATACTCGGAGGCTCTAAATAAAAATCTGCCTAAGCAGCAGAGACCTCCAAAGCAGACACCCAAGCAACCGCTACCCCAAAACAAAACACATAGCTCACAAAACCAGTGTGCTGAACAGTCACAGCCCTTAAGGCTAAACAACACACCTGATACACTTGTAATAGGTGACTCTATCATTAGGCACACTGACGTCCCGCTCACCAGGCTGAACAAGGAGAAGATCACGGTGAGCTGCCTGTCGGGCGCTGGGATCCGCCACATAACACAAGCACTCAGGTCACTCCAAGGCAAGTACAAATATGACTCAGTCATTGTCCATGCTGGTGTGAATGACCTGAGACGTACCTCCCTGGACTACATGAAAAGAGACATAGAGGAGCTCCCTGAGCGTGTAGCCCAGGCCGGTATGACCCTGACCTTGAGTAGCATCTTACCCTCACCAAGAATGATGCCACAATATGAAGACAAGATGATCGATTTCAACAATTGGCTTAAGTATTGGTGTCATTCAAAGGGGATCCAGTGCCTGTCAGCCTGGGATGACATGCTCGACAAGCCACGATGCTTCGCTAGGGACAGCTTGCACCTGTCACCCCTGGGCTTTTGGATATTGGCAAAGGCTCTTGCTACCCCATAGTGCCTTTTTTAGGCAAGGCTCAAAAGACAAACCCACCTCCATAGGTATCACAAGGGATAAGAAACTAAGAGTAATGCTACTCAATGCCAGAAGTCTAAACCTCAAGATGCACGCACTCGAAACTCTCCTTGGCATGGAGAACATCGATATCTGTGCAGTAACAGAAACCTGGTTCAAGGCTCCCGAGAGCACCCCAGCACTACCAGGTTATACCTCATACCATGCTTTCGGCCCCAAAACTTGGACCGAACCACAAAAGGAGGGGGAGTATCAATATTCGTCAAAGATACCCACACTTCCAGGTTGGTGGCACAGCACGAAGCATCAGAGACTATCCATGTGCAACTAACAGTGGGCAAAACTGCCTTCCAGTTTATAGCCTGCTACAGACCACCCTCCCAATCCCAGGAACCCCACTCGGCCTTCCTGAGAACACTGGAAAATATGAAGGTCTCTCCAAACACCATTATATTGGGCGACTTCAACTACCCAAACATAGAGTGGGAGCATTACTCTAACTCCAACACCCTAGCCCAAAGGTTCCTAGAATTTATAAACTCAAATGCTATGGAGCAACTTGTTACCACTCCCACCAGAGGGAAAAACATACTGGACCTGATCATCACCAACATGGGGACTTTATACTCCAGACCAGAAGTGTATCCCTCACTGGTAAGATCAGACCATAAACTAATCTCACTGGATATTCACATCCTGACCCCACCCCACGCCCAGAAAACCACAGTGAAAAACTTCTCTAAAGCAAATTTCACATTCCTCAAAACCGAGGTGGAATCCTTCAAAGCCCCCGGGCCTGTGGAAAATACAGCCCAGACCGCAGAATCCTTTATGAACGCATTCTATGAACACCTTCAGGAATGCATGGATCATGTAATCCCAAATAAAACCAAAACCCAATCCCCCAAAGGCAGACGTCCTGTCTGGTGGACCCCAGCCATAAACAAACTATACAATAGAAGGAGGAAGCTACTACATGATAGAACAAAATCCCAAAAAGGGAAGGCATCTCTGATCAGTATTAGCAAAAAACTACGGGCACTCATAAAATCGTGTAAGGCCAGCTTCGAGAGAAAAATTGCACAGGACACTAAGGATAATCACAAGGCTTTCTTTAGTTATGTTAGTAACCTGGGTGGGAATTCCCAGATATGCTCAGAATTAGTCCAAAATGACAAAAATACACCGAACCCACAGACATTGCCAACATGCTAGCTGACAGGTTCAGTGCAAACTTCTCCCCCCCCACCAAAAGGGCAAATATCTATCCCAGCAGAGTGCTGCCCCCCTGGCATCTCAGATGCTCAGGTAAGAGCCGCCCTCTCCAAAGCAAAAAACACAGCATCAATGGGACCAGACAGTGTCCCGGGCTGCGTCCTACATGAACTCCAAGAAGAGCTAAACCCAAACATAAAACTACTGTTCAATCTCAGCCTTACTACAGGATATGTACCCAAAAAGTGGCATACAGCAACAGTGGTCCCTCTCCACAAAGGTGGTGCCTCAATGGATCCTGGAAAGTATCGCCCCATAAGCCTGACTAGCTTGGTCTGCAAAGCTATGGAAAGGATCATCACGGACCTCATAAATAAAGAGATTGGGGACCTACAGTCACTGGATCCTACCCAGTTCGGCTTTGTTAAGGGCAGATCCTGCCTCTTAAACCTGGTTGATTTCTTTGAAACAGTCACCAAGGCCATTGACGAGGGGAAGGTGGTCCACACAGCCTACCTGGACCTCGCAAAAGCCTTCGATATAATACTCCACTCGGGCATTATAGATAAACTCACCAGCTTAAATATAAACCCCTATGTCACTAGATGGGTTGCAAACTGGCTCAAGGACAGAACCCACATGGTTAGAATTGCTGGAGCCATGTCAGACTCCAAACCAGTTACAAGTGGCATCCCACAAGGCTCAGTCCTGGGACCTCTCTTGTTTGGTATATATTTCTCGGAGGTACAGGCCAACACGGAAGGACTGTGACTGACCAAGTTCTCAGATGACTGCAAACTGGGCACCATAATCGACTCTCCAGCCGACACAAGCATCCTCCAAAAGGGCCTCATAGAAACAGGCAACTGGTGCCAGAGGCATGGCCTCAAGCTAAACGCCAAAAGGTGTATAGTCATCCCCTTTGGCAAAAACAAAGTGCCCACAAATTACCACATAGGTGGTAATCCATTAAGTACAGAAGAAGTAATTAGGGACCTGGGGACCCAAGTTGATAGCAATCTCTCATTTGACAACCACGTGGCCAAAATGGTTAGAAAAACATTTTATATAGCCCACCTAATCATGAAGGGATTCACATCTAGATCAGGGGAGGTCATCGTGCCTCTTTACTCATCCCTCATCAGGCCCATAATTGAGTACAATGCCCCTTTTGGGATGTACCTTACCAGACACCTGCAGCAACTGGAAAGACCCCAAAAGTACCTCACCAAGAGGATCAAAGGGCTCAAACAGATGCCATATGCTGCCCGGTTAAAGAAACTCCAGCTCTACTCAGTGGCATACCACCTGCTCAGAGGCAATCTGTGCCTGAAGTATAAAGCCATGTCCAACCCGGAATTAATGGACATGCTGCACCTCAGAAAATCCAAATCCCATTGAGCCACGCGCTCGATAGACTTGAACCTCAGCACTGAAATAAATAGGACATGCTGGAGGGACAGATTCATAACCCAGAGGCTCCCTTCACTCTGGAATAAAATCCCAGTCCAGGTTAGGCAGAGTCCCTCATTGACTCTCCTCAAGAGGAATCCTGATGAGTGGATGGGAGATCGTAGGTTTACCCCGGGTATCACTTTTGTGTCACTGTTAGACAGAGGCACAGTATACTAACCTCGAAAAAGGGCATAGCAAAATTAATTTAAAATGGGTGGAGAAAGCCAAACACACTCTGGCTTGGCTTATAAATGCCCTAGGGCAGATAGCCTAGTATGAACCTATGAACCTATATCAGGCATAAAATAATATCATCTGCAAATAAAACCAGCTTTTCATGACTACCAATTATATCCTTAAATTTCTGAGTCCCTTATTTTTTTTGTGTGTGGTTCTAAATATAACTCAAATAACAAAGTGGAAAGAGGGCACCCCTGGCTGGTTCCTCTGCTCACACAGAAATTATATGAGAGAAACCCATCCACTTTAATTTTCACCTCCAATCCCTCATACATCCTCCTAATCAACCTTATAATTTTATCAGGGAATGGAAATGCTTTCATTGCCCTACTCTTAAAATCCCAGCTTACTTTATTGAATGCTTTCTCTGCATCAAGACCAGCCAAAAATAGTGGTATTTTCTTACATTCTGCTTCTCTCGGGATCGGCATTGTTTTATTAATGTTGTCAAATCTTTGCCCCCTCCACAAAATCACATTGATCCATATCTGTCAATTTCGGCATCACCTTTGCCATTTTAACAACTATAAAATAAATAAATAAAATAAAAAATAGATATAAATACTTTATAATAATGCTTTATAATTGAAATGGTCCTATATGAAGCTGCATCTGATGGGTCTTTGCCATCTTTAGGCATTACAGCCACCACAGCTTTCTCCCAAGATGCTGGTGCTTCTCCCCCTTTTAAAATACGGTTAAACAAAACCTTCCAGATCTTTCAGTTTTTTCCCCTTCTAGCTTCCAAACATCCACAGGACTACCATCTTTTCCTGGTGACTTTCTTGTAAGCTGGTTATACATCACCATTTTTATCTCATGTCCTCCAATTCTAGTCGTTAGTAATTCAGCCTTATCTATCTGTAACCTTGGCATATTTCATTCTTCCATAAACATTTCTATTTGATCCTGTTCTTAATTTCCACATTTCTCTTCTTTATAGATATTTTCATACATTTTCTGAAAGATTTCTAGTGCCTCTACAGGATCTCTGGTTATTTTCCTTGTTATATTCTCCATAAGCTTGACAACAGCCCTTTCTACTTTCTGTTGCCTGAGTCATGCTAAAAGCTTTTGTGCTCTGGAGTTGTTATCAAAAAACAGTTGATTAGCAGCAATCTTTCCTAAACTCATGCATATTATTAAGGTAGTCTCTTATTTTCTATTTAAGACTCTGCAGTTGCACCTCTTCTTCTTCTCTGAGATTCCCCCTATTCTTCAATACTTTAATCTTTGCCAGTCCCTCTAAATAATTCTTGTTACTTCACCCTATTTTTAAACTCCACTTTAATTTTATCCCATTCCATAGCTATATTTTCTGAAGACATTTATATCTTCCCTGATGAACCCCGAATACTTTCCACTACCCATCCTTAAATTCCACTCTTTTTAACAGATAGGTGGGAAAGCACCAGTGTCTCATTTTCATCTCAATATCCTGAATTTTTATTTAAGTTATTATTGGTGCATGGTCTGAAATAGTTATTGGATGTGTATCAAAACTTTCAATCAAATTCACATGTTCTTGTGAAATATAACTTCTGTTTAGACTAGCCAAGTTTTTGTACCCTGGGGAATAATATGTGAATTCACTCTGAACTTCTACTACCGATGCCAAATATTTTTATAAATTTCTTCAAAAATCTACCTTCTTTTGTTGTAGTTTTCTTTCTGACTCCCCAATACATCCTCATTGCTGCAAATCAAATTCTAATCCACTCCTATAAGTAATATTTCTTGCTGAAAACTGATTATTTCAACCAGAATCTTTTTAAGCTCCATTGTAGCAGTTTTAGATGGAATATAAATACATGCCAGTGTAATCCTCCTCCATTCCCAGTAGCCCCTTACTACTACAAGTCTACCAATTTTATCTTTTTTCCCTTTTCTGTTACTATTGGATCTCCTTTTACATTTAATACAAGTACTCCTCTTTTACTTTGTCCCAGATATTCTGCTGAATAACCATCCTGAAATCCTTTCTTTGTAAAATTCACATGCTCACTTCTTTCCAAATGTGTCAGCTGTAGCATAGCTATTTGCACTTTGCATTTTTTTAAATAGTTCGTTACTCTTTATCTTTCTTATTTTTTGTAAAACAACTGTGAGACCATTCACATTTAAAGATAATATAGAAAGTATTGTCATTATGATAAGAAAATATTATTGCAACCTGTTTTGTGTAGCATTTTCTAAAAAATGGCTAGTTTCCACTCATGTTACATGCATACACTACAGTTTGGCAGGTTGGTCTTTTATATAGTTGTTTTTTGTCATATCCATTTGGATCTATGTCACACCTTACAGGACTTTTTATTTAAAAGAAAATCCTCAAAAAAAGAAAGAAAGAAAAAAGAAACAAACACACCCCCACAGCACCCCCAAACCCTGTTAACTTAATACAAACACATAGAACTGTGTACATCTTCAGATAATGAAGTTTTACTCTCCTAACAGGAACAAATGTTCCAGACTGACAGCCACACTCACAGGCTTAAATTGACCTATAATGAAGGTTATCTATGCAGAGACGCATGTTACAGCCTGTGCTTCTGCTTATACTAAGTGCTGTCTGTTATTGTCTTATTTCTATTCCTCTCCCAGATGTAGAAAATAACTTGAATGCTTTCAGAAAACATTATCTCCTAGCCATTGAAAGAAGTATTTTGCTTTTATTGTCCTTATCAGCTTGTCTCCATAGAAACACTAGAACCAGATACATAGTTGCCTTCCATTACAAGCTCCTCCTGATGCACTGTGAACATTTATTTGCTAAAGCATTTCCTTAAAATGTGTTATTAGATCAAGCCAAGGGTGTTAATCCAATCATTCCCCTATGCAAAAGTAAGAAAACGCATACCAGTTTTACTTATATCATGCTCTTTTGTCCACCCTTTCTTCTCTTTTCACAGTAAAGTGCCTACATTTCTTAAAACTGAGCAAGAAGAAAGAAAGAAGAAGGAAACAAGGGGCACCTGTTTACTTCAGTATCCCTATTACCACAAAAATAACTGAAAACAGCTTTACTTTATAGCATGTAGTATATATCATGTTTTATAAAAATACTGTTAAGAACAAAAATTGTTTTACTTACAGTTACCTCTTTCCTTCCTCTTCCTCCCTCCTTAATGTTCTTCCAAACATTAATTGCATGAAGTAGGGCATATGCTTTGTGGAGTTCCCTAAACGTTTAACAAAGTCAAAGAAGTCTAATATTTTCAAGTTTTCTTGTTCCACCATATTTCACAAACGTAATTGAAGCTTTGTAATTTCATATCTATTCATTAATTTCTGAGTTGCTGGCTTTCTTCCTGTTGATCTTCATCCCAGAAATCTAGTCTCTTGTACATTTTCTACACATTTCAGATTCTTCTAGTCAACACCTTTGCTTATTTCTGCCTCTCAAACATTTTACTTTAGAAAATTGGAAAAAGTTTCATTGGCGTCATCTTTCTATAAGCTTCATTACCAGAAGAACAAAAAGCAGAATCTCTTTCTGTTTGATAGCCCAGTTTTTGTTGGACAAACTTTTTTATTTCCTCCTTAGCATGTTCTGCATCAAAAAATGATTCTGACTGTCCAGAAAAAAAAATATTCTGAAGAAAGCTGGATTCACCAGCTTGAATCTCACACCTGCTTCTAGACATTCCCTGATTGCTGAAACAAGTTTATTCCTCTTATAGGTTCATAGGTGCATACTAGGCTAATGGCCCTGGAGCCTTTACAAGCCTAGCCCATAGGATTACCCTGGCATTGTGCCACCCGACCTTAGTTCTGAGTGCCTCTGTCAAGTAAAGTCACTAGAGTGATCCCTGGGTAGAATTTTCTATTTCCCATCTACTCATCAAGATTTCTCTTGAAGAGGGCCAGTGCGGTGCTCTGCTTGACATGTATGGGAAGTGTATTCCATAGCATCGGCAGTCTCTGGGTTATGAACCTGCCCCTCCAGCATGTTCTGTTGATTTTGGTAATGAGGTTGAGGTCTCTGAAGCATGTGGTGCAGGGGGACTGGGATTTATTTAGATGTAGCACTTATAACAGAGCTGGGTCAGACATGGCTTTGTAAGTCAAGCAGAGATCACCTCTAGGTAGGTGATATGAGACAGAAAATAGTTGGAGTTGTTTGAGTCTGTCCATATAGGACAAATGTTTAAGGCCTAGAATTCTCTTTGTGAGGTACTTTTGCGGCCTCTCCAGTTGTTGCAGGTGTTTAGTGATGTACATGCCAAATGGGGCATTGTACTCAAAGATTTGCCTAATGAGGGAAGAGTAGAGGGAGACAATGACTTCTTTCTTTTTGGATGCAAAACCTTTAGTAATGAGATGTGCCACATAGAAGGACTTTCTGACCACAGTGGCAATGTGGTGGTCAAAAGAGAGGTTGCTGTCAACCTGTGTTCCCAGATCTCTTATAACGCCTTCTGTGTTCAGTGGACTACCATCGATGTGGTAATTCATGGGAAACAGGTTTTTCTCAAAGGGGATGATGACACATTTTTTGGCATTGAGCTTAGGGCCATGGTTCTGACACCAGTTGTTGGTCTTAGTGAGGCCTTTCTGTAGGATGTCAACATGATTTGGGGAGCTAATAATAGCTCCCAACTTGCAATCATCTGCGAACTTTGTCAGCCAGAGTCTCTTTGTGTTGGCCTGGACTTCAGAGAAGTAGATACCAAAGAGGAGAGAACCCAGGACCGAACCCTGTGGGACTCCATTCGTGACTGGTCGGCAGTCTGACTTGGAGTCAGCTACTTTCACACTGTGGATTCTACTTGTGAGCCAGTTTGCAACCCACCTATTGATATATGGGTTGATGCCTAGCTTAGTGAGTTTTTCTGTGATTCCTGAGTGGGGAATGTTATCAAAGGCCTTGGCCAGAACAAGGTAGGCTGTATGAACCACCTTGCCTTCATCCACAGCTCTGGTGACTGATTCAAAGAAGTTGACCAAGTTAAGCAGGCATGATCTACCCTTTACAAAACCGAACTGTGTGGGATCCAGAGTTTGGAGATTCTCTATATCCTTGTTTATTAGGTCCATGATGATGTGCTCCATAGCTTTGCATATCGGACTTGTCAGGTTAATGGGGTGATGATTCCCATGGTCTGTAGTTGCTTTGTGGAGAGGGATGACTGTAGCAGTACACCATTCAGTAGGGACAAAGCCTGAGGTGAGGCTGTGATTGAACAGGGGACACAGGTGAGGTGCCAGTTCACTCTGTAGTTCATGTAGAACACAGCCAGGGATATTGTCAGGTCCTATAGAAGCTGTATTCTTGGCCTTGGACAGTGCTGTTTTACTCCGTGCAGCAGTAATACTGGGTGCCTGGCAATCTACTGGTATTGTGACTGGTCCTTTGGGGGGTAAAGTTGGCACTGAATCTGTCAGCCAGTATATTGGCAATATCTGTTGGCTCAGTATAGGAGGTACCATTGTGCAGTAGCTCAGAGCAAATCTGGGTATTGTCATGGAGATTCTTTATATAACTATAGAAGGCCTTGTGGTTGTCTTTACTATCTGCTGCAATTCTGTTTTCATAGTTTTAATGGATTTGATGAGGGATCTCAACTTTTTGTTGAGGCTGATAAGGGAGTTTTTCCAGTCTTGGGATTTCAACTTATTCCGCATCAGTTTCCTCCTTCTGTTGTAGAGTTTGTTTATGGCAGGGGACCACCAAATTGGCTTCCTTTTTTGGAGGAGAGCATCTTGGTTCTATTGGGATATGGCGAGATCCATGCATTTGTGTACGTGCTTGTACAGTGCATTTGTGTTGATTTGGTGGTCATGCAACTATTCTCCATGGGTGCAGTGAAGTTAGCCACCTCTATTTTTAGGAGCCCAAAGTTAGCTTTGGAGAAGTTTTTCATGGTGGTTACCTTTGCGGGGGGGGGGGGGGATTTCCAAGGTGATTAGTTTGTGGTTGGATCTAACCAGAGAGGAGTTGACTATTGATGTAGAGCACTTGAGAAATTTCCACTTTTTCTTCAGCCTTTCATTTCTTGGTCCTGTCTCTACCTCTTCCCTCTTACCCAATTGTGTTCCAGTTCCCCAGGCATTCCTTCCTGGAACTTATCTAACTCACCTAGGATGCTTCTCATTTCCATTATTCCTGCCTCAAGGGAATATAGATTGCTACTAGTGTAATCTTCACCCATTCTACAAGACCTTTAATCCCTGCATATCTACATTTTCTGTCTTCTAATGTAAGTTCTATTTTTCATTAGACTTGTCCTTTTTAGAAATATTACCACTACCCTTCTTCTTTTCTTTCCTCACATTGAGTTTGCTACCACATTCTTCCTCACTTAAAAGTGTCTCCCATATTATCAGTACTCATTTTTGCATCCTCCTTAAATGTCCCATTATTCTTTCCCTCTTTACTTTATTCCCTAGACTATTTACATTCCAAGCTTTAATGCTCAATTGACCTCCCCCATCATCTTTCTTTCTTTCTCCCCTTCCTTCTCATTCCCTACCTCCTCTGCATACTCTTTCAGGTTCTACTTTCCTTGCTTTAGTCTCCTTTCCATCTCCTATTTAGCTTTGATAGTTATTTCTTTTTTGATGTCCTGTTTATTTGTTGTTTCTCACTGTCCTTTTTTTATAAACAATCTCCCAACAACTGTATGCATATTTATTTCTATTATTTTCTTTCCCAGTGTTACAGCCACGCTGTGAAAATTAGCTTGCACCTGAGCCCTTTGTTCTGTCATAACTATGACAGCACAGCTTCCATTTCAAGTACCCTGCTTGCTCCACTTCTGTTCTCATCCCCCTTCTCTTTATACAGACTTTCATAGCATTTCCGAAATATTTCTAATACCCGTACAGGATTTCTTGTTAATCTTCCTTGTTATAGGCTCCCTAAGCTTAGCAACAGCCCTTTCTAATTTCTGTTGCCTGAGTTGTTGTGCTAAAAGTTTTTGTGCTCTGAAGTTATCAAACAAACAGTTGCTTAACAGCAATCTTTCTAAACTCATGCATATTAACAAGGTAATCCTTTGTTTTCTGTTTAGCATTCTGAAGTTGCTCCTTTTCTTGTTCTTTGAGATTCCTCCTGTTCTGCAATACTTTAACATTTGTCAGTCCCTCTAAATAATTATTGTTACTTCTTAACCATATCTCCCTTTCTTTTATTTCCACCCTATTTTTAAACTCCAGTTTAATTTTATTCCACTCCCTAGCTATATTTTCAGAAGAAATTTCTATCTTCTCAAATAGCTCCTGAATAATTTCTACTACCTATTAAATTCCTTTCTTTTCAACAGATAGTTGGGAAAGTGCCAGTGTCTCATTTTTATTTCATCACCATGTATTTTTATTTTAGTTATTATTGACAAATAATCTGAAATAGTTATTGGGTGCATATCAAGACCTTCAATTAACTCATTACATCCAAGTAACACCTCCAGGTGCATCTGTAGTTAACTCCCACTGACACCACTAGGCATCAAATATTGCTTGTTCATATTTGCATCAATAATTCCAAAACCATGCTATGTACAAGGTTTTAAAATAATTCATCTTAAAGCTTACACAATGACAAACTTGACTGCATTAATATTTGACCTATGTCTAGTGCAGGTTAAGAGATACTAACTGTTGTTTTTATGATATTAATTTATATAGCTGTAATTTTAACATTTTTCTAAATATCTCAACAATCAAGTAATACAGACAGAATTCCTTAGTCTCATGTGAAAGCTCTCAGCTAGATGAGTAAAATGCTGCTGACTAAATATCAGTAACTTGAGTGGTTGCTGAGATATTGTAAGTTGTTTTCAAAATATTACAAATGTAAAAGTTATCAATATTCAATATTCTTTTTCATTTACTTGCTTTTTCTTAAAACTTGTTACTAGATCAAACTAAGGGCCTAAATCCAGTCATTCAAGCAAGAATGAGAAAATGCACATTCATTTTTCTTTTGTCATGCTCTTTTAACCAGACTTTTTTTTACATTGTGGTGCCTGCATTTCTAAAGACTGAATAAGGAGGAAGAGAGAAGAAGGGAAAAAGAAAAAAAAAAAAGAAAAAAAGAACAAGAGCACCTCTTTATAACAGTATCCCCATTCTACTTAAAAAACTGAGAAAACTTTACTTTATAGAATGCAAAGAAAAATCATACATTATAAAAATAATACTATTATGAAAAAAATGTGTTTTAGTACAGTTAACTTTCTCCCTCCTCTTTACCTTCCCTAAGTATTTTTTCAGAACATTAATGACATGAAGTGGGGCATATACTTTAGAGTCCCCCACAAATCCAACAAAGTCCAAAAAGTCCAATATTTCCAGATCTTCTTGTTCTGTCATATTTCACAAATACAATTATTGCTTTGTAATCCCACATTTGTCATTTTCCAAGTTGCTGCTTTTATTCCACTTCATCTCCATCTGCCGAATCCTGTTTCTGCTTCATTTCCAATGTATTCCTGCTTCTTCTAGACACCTCTCATGCTTCTTTCCTTCTCTCCAGCATTTTCCATTGAAACATTTGAAAAGGTTTCACTGACACAATCTCTCTGTGGTCTTTATTACCGGAAGAACAAGAAGCAGCATATCCAGTTTCAGAGCTTACTTTCTGTTGGACAAACTTGTGTATTTCCTCCTTAGCATGCACTTCATCAAAAAAGTGCTTACCATAGCTTTTAGCTTTGGTAGTAAAGGTTTATTGTGAGTTTTGGGCTACCTGGTCATTTTTACTATTTTTTGAAACATCTCTTATTGAGCAGCCTCATATTGACCTCTGATTTTTGCAAGTTTATCACCTCCTCTGAATATCCGTTTAAAGCTTCTTCTAGTTTTTCCAGCATTTTGTTGTTTGAGTTGATATACTCCATCAGTGTTTCATTTATTTTAACCAGGTCTATGTTCCATTGTCTTATGCTTTCCTTTAGGTTACTGGAAGTCATATCTGGAGCTTGCACTGCTTTTTGCTGAACCGCTGCAGTACTTTTCCCAGTCAGTGTTTTTCCCACCATTTGTGGCTGATTTTCCTTCAGATCCTCTGTATTTCTTTTTTTCTGGCATCCAGGCAGTGCACTTACTAGCCAGTTACTGAAATTTACCCAGAAACACAAACATCCACAAGCCTTCTCTACTGAGTTTCTGTTTTCATGCTGTGAGAGCTAGAATTAAGCTGTTACTTAATGTGCAGCCATCTTGGAAATCCCATCCTGATGTTCTGTTTGGTATTATATGATGTCCTTACTTTCACTGCTGCAGTATTCTTAACTATATGGGGATTCCCTGCCGCAGAAGCCTGACATCCAGCCAGTCTTCCAAAGACTTCTGAATTTAAATGGTATGCTGAATGTCACTATACACTCCCAACGTAATGTAGGGCATAAAGGTGACATTCAGGCTTACCAAAAACAGAACTTCTTTGTTGCTAGTCTGAACATATTTTTTACACCGTCGGTCTGTTTACTTGCTTTTTCTGCCAGTTGAATGTATTTTTGTTCTCCAGGGACTTCCTATGCCTGTTTGCTCTTTTTGCAAGATAAGTGCCTTGTTGGAGATTTTGTTTTTTCTTGTATTTTTTGTGTTCCTTGAAGTTAATGTCATCCAGGAAGGGTAAATGCCAGTGTGGGAGATAGATTCCCCACAGAGGCCACCACAATAAGTGTTTTTTGCTTAGGTGCTTCTCATGACCCTACATCTTGTTCTGTCAGGCATTTGTTAGGAAAACCCTTCACAGTAGACTTTCTTCCCTTTTGTGTATCTTGAGAATCAGCATCTTGGGCTACTCTCTAAAGATACTATGGAAGGAATCTCCTGCCCTGAGGGTCAGCTGTTAGGGAAGAAGAAGGTGCAAAAGGTACGACCAGAATCTACCTCTGTTCAGACTCTGGCAGGTGTTTCTCCTGAGGTTGTTATGAACCTGGAGGCTCACCTGGCTGGGTTGTCAGATTTCTCTGCCATGACCGTGCTGGAGGCCGGTGAGGATCCGGCTGGCCGGGTGTCTGAAAAGGCTTTGCAGGTATCCGTCTTGGATGTTCAGAGGGAACCATGGTTAATTTTGTTTTTGAGGGCCATAGGGGAGTTCCTCAGTTTTTAGCTGGGGAAAACGTTCCTTCTCAGGACATTCCCTTAAAAAAGAAACAAAAAAGAAATTAAACATGTTTCTTCTGCTTTTAGAGATCCACAAAGTGAGTAGCAGGCTTTTATTCAGGGGTTATTTTCTATCTTAATGTGATGAAAGTATCCTAATGGGATTTCAGTTCCTGCTCCTCATTGGTTCTCTACTCCTTTTAAAAGGCCTAGAGACCAAGATTCTTCTGAGTATGAGTTGGATACTGCTGACAAATCCCTAACTTATTCTACTTAAATTCCATCTCCTTTGGACTATGGGTCAGAGAAGGAGGAATCTGTTAATCCAGTGATTCCTTTAGAGGAAATATCCTTTGGGAGCACACACTCTAGGGTGATGGATTTTGTTAAGTGGGATTGTACTCAGGTCTCTGATATCCGTAAGAGGTACTATGAGTTGTTGCAGTTGGACTATCCTAAACCTGTGGCTGTTCCTCCTGTCTTGGCTGCTTTACTGGATGCTTTCTCCAATGCTTTTCAGGTGCCTGGTTGTCCCCCCCCCCCACTCCCAAGAAGCCTGATAGGTTTTATAAAGTTTCTGAGGATTGTTCTTTTTTATATAAATGTCCTGCTGCTGAACCCTTGGTAGTGTCCGTAGCCTCTGATAAGCCATCTCAGTTGCTTCCTTCACCCAGGTTATTGTTTTCTGACAAGGACAGCAGAACTATGGACAGGCTTGGCAAAAAGGTTTACACTTCTTCTACCTTAGCTTTTAGGGCTATTAATTATCAGACCCATATGTCTAGGTATATGTTGGTTCTTCTTTCTCAGGCCTGTCAACTTATTTCTGATTTTCTAGACTCCAAGGTTTAAACTTCTGTTCTTCCCTCTCTAGGGACTTCCTCTCAAGTTGTTCATCATTCTTTTAAATGTAGTTATGATGTGGCGGATGCCTCTTCTAGTGCTGCTGTTTATGATTCAGTTATGAGGAGGTATTCTTGGCTTAGGCTTCAACCTCTACCTGATGATATTAAAGCTAAGTTGATGGATGCTCTTCTGGATTCTAAACTTTTGTTTGGTGAGGCTGCTGCTGGTTTAAGTTCCTTCGGGATAAAGGTAGGGCTTTACAGGAGCTTACACATGTGTTTGTTTCTCCTGTGCCTAAATTTCAGAGAAACTACCCTACTAAGCCTGCCTTTGTTCATAGGTAATTATATCCTTCTACTAAAGTTAAGAAGAGTGGCAAACGGACTCCTCCTGCTAAGGCTACTCAATTTTCTTGGACTCCGAAGCTTCCCTTTCTGGACAAAACAGGTGCTGTGTGACAATATGTCCCTTCCCAGACACATTCCTCTTTCTCTTTGACTTTCTCTTTCTCTTCTGGTTTGGCTTCAGATCACTCAGGATTCTTGGGGTCTGTCGATCATTCTTCAGGAGTACGTCATGGTGTGGAAATCCTGTCCTCCATTTATAAGCATAATTCAGCCTCTTCAGGGACATCTTCCATTTTTTATGAGAGGTTCTTCAAGATCTCTTGTCTCAGGGAAGTATTCAAGAGGTGTCTGTGTCTGAAAGGGGCCAAGGGTTCTACTCCCAACCGTTTCTTGTGCCCAGAAAAGAGGGCACTTGGAGACCTATTCTAGACCTCTCTCATATAAACACTTTTCTAAAGGTGCCTTCCTTTCAGATATTGTCCCTCCAGATTCTGTTTCCTCTCTTGCTCCCTCAGTCTATATGGTGTCTCTCTGGATCTCAAAGATGCTTATCTCCATATTCTGACAAAAAGCAACAACCAAACCCAGGTTTAAATGAGAAGTGTTCTTTAATGTGTCTATTAAAGCTTAAAAGTCTGGACAGATGATTCACTACTATTTTTTTTCATCAAATAATGTCAGAAAATTATGGATAGTTGCGATAATATGTATCGGAGGGCATAAGCGCTACTGGTTTGGTGGTCTATGTATTTACATCTGTTTGAGTTTATCAAAAACCAGAAAAACAGATCTAATTTACCCAAGTAGCATCTATAGATTCAGTGAGTGTACATATTTACATATTTAGGTATTTATGTAAGCTAGATGTTTTTCATGGTTAGGGTTTATACAAATATCATTAATACTTTCCTAACGTTGTTAAGCAATAGATGTTTGAACAACATGGTAGTACAATTGTAATATGTTGTATATATTATATATTTTGTATTACAGTTTGTTCGGTTTTTATTGCAGCTTTGATTAATTGAAGCATGGTTGTTGCTATGCATCATTCTGTTTAAAGTAAGGCTAATGCCATTCATTTGAATATAAGAATGGTTCAAAGCCTTTTTAAGAGATTACAGCTTTAAGAACAATCAGCGTCATTAGAGCATTTGGCAGGGAATTTATATATTGGGGTTTTGAATTTTAACTGACTGTTTTGTTTGCTTTACTTCTGATGAAGTCTAACCATTTGTGCTAGATGAAAAATGTGTTTATTGAGCATTTTAATAAATACAGCGTTCTCCAAGAGTTATGACTTTTAGCGGCTTTTTGCCGAAGTTTGTCTTTATCTCTGTTCGTATCTCCATATTCCGATCCATCCTCTTTTCAGGAAGTTTTTGTGTTTCTCTTGCTACATAGCATTTTCAGTTCTCTGTTTTCCCTTTGGCCTTTCTACTGCCCCAAGGGTGTTCACTAAATGCCTTGCTCCTGTGATTGCTTTTTACAGACTTCAAGGAATCCAAATATTTCCTTACTTGGATGACCTGTTGATTCAGGTGTCCTCTCCAGAGACCCTTGTGCAAAATGTTCATGTTGCCATATCCCTTCTTCACAGCCTGGGGTTCACTATAAATTTCAAAAAGTCTTCTCTGACTCCTTAGGATCATGTTTTTCTCGGTTTCAGGATTTAGACGGTGCCAATGCTTGCATCACTGCACTCTCCAGAGGCTTTAACTCTCATTTCTTTCTTTCACACTCTTATGCCTCTGGCTTCCATTACCACCAGGGAGTTTATGAGAGTTCTGGGTTTCATGGCATCCACCATTTCGATGCTACCTCTGGCCAAACTTCATATGAGAAAGGTTCAGTGGTGTCTGAAGTCAGTGTGGTGTCAACATGCTCATCCTCTAGAATTTATAGTTCCTCTTCTTCCTTGCCTCAGACAGGAACTTCTCTGGTGGAGTCATCAGTTGTCTCTGAATCCAGGGATCCCTTTTCATACCTCTATTCCCTCTCAGAAATTGCTCACAGATGCCACAGACATGGGATGGGGGGTGATTTTTGCCTCTCTAAAAGTACAAGGGGTGTGATTGCCTTGTCAGCAGAAGGAGCGCACAAATGTCAAAAAGATGAGAGCTCTTCTGCTGGCTCTTCAGGCCTTTCAGTTTCTCTTTTCTCTAGGGCCTCTCAAGGTATTCGCAGACAATACCACAGTGATGTGGTATATTAACACACAGGGAGGAATGAGACCTTATCTTCTTTGCCAGTTGTCACTTCTGGTATGGGATCTTACTGTCAAGTGACTCTTAAGGCAGTTTATATCCCTTCTGGTCAGTACACTGTGGCAGACCTCTGAGCAGGTCCTTAACTCAGTCCCACATGGATGCTTCACAGGGATGTATTTCTGGACATTATCTACCAGTGGGGTACTCCTCAAGTGGATCTTTTTGTCTCCCCTCTGAACAGACAACTTCCTCTATTTTGTGCCAGAGTCCCAGGTCCTTTGGTATGGAAGGTGGACACCTTCTCATTCTCCTGGAAGGGGATGTTTTCTTTATTCATTCCCCTCCCCTTCCTGTCATTCTGAAAGTCCTGTTCAAAATTCAACAGGATGCTCCCAAAATCTTGTTGGTGATTCCCTTTTGGCAGCGACAGCATTAGTTCCCTTTTCTTCTGCATCTCGCCAGGGGCAATCATCACAAGTTACCTCACAGGGTGGATCTAATCACACATGACAAGGGATCTCTTATCCATCCCCACCTGTCCACACTTCAACTGACACTGTTTGTGATAGGATTTTGATTCCTCATAGACACCTTTTTTTCTGAGGACATGCTGCAAGTTCTGCTGGAGGCCAGGAAACCTATGATTAGGAAATCCTACTTATCCGAATGGAAGAGGTTTTCTTTTTGGTGTCTCTCTCTCGTAACCTGGACCCACTTATTGTGGATGCTCCTTTGGCTCTTTCTTGTTTGTATGAGTTGCTAAATACTGGTTTGGCCTATTCTTCTATTAAGGCCCACCTACCAGCTACCTCTGATTGTCTGCCTTTTTCTCTTCCTTTAGCTGCTAGATTTCAGGTGAAAGAATTTCTTAAAGGCTTACTTTATATTAGACCTCCCAGGAAGCCTGTTCTTCCTGCCTGGGATCTTAATTTTGTTTTGAAGAAGTAAACCCAGGCTCCCTTTGAGGCTGCTGCTTCAGCTTCCTTTCCACATTGTTCCTGGAAAACTGTTCTTTTGTTAGTGCTTACTTCTGCTAGACGGGTGTCTGAGTTGCAGACCCTTATGGCTTGTCCTCCTTTTTTGAGTTTCATAAGGACAGAGTGTACTTTGACACGCATAGGCAACTTAGAATTTATTTGGATATGACCAAGGCTGTCAGAAAATCTGATCATTTATTTGTTTCATTTCATCCTTGATCTTTGGGGCTTGCTGCATCCAAGCAGACTGTTTCTTCTTGGATTTCTAAGGCTATTTCCTTTTGTTACACTTTTCATGGCAAGAGCCTTCCTTTTTCACTTAAGGCTTATTCTATGAGAGCTGTGGCTTCTTTTAGTGCTTTTTTTCAAAGGCTTAGATACTAATTCTATTATTGAAGCAGCTATCTGGACTTCTGTGCATACATTTACTAAGCACTACAAGTTGGATGGTACCTCTAGAGCAAGGGCTGATTTTGCTAGTTCAGTTATTCATGTTTTTTTAGGGGATTCTTCTGTCCTTTCCTCTCTCTAGTTTCCTCTTGAGCTTTGGCACTCTCCCATATAGTTAAGAATACAGCAGCAGTGAATGTAAGGACATTGTACAGATGAGTAAAATCTTACCAAAACGGTATATGTCCTTGCTTTCACTGATAGAGTATTCGCTCCCTCCCTCCACCCCCCCTAGTTCTTTTGCTTTCCTGGATGTATACATTACCTCTTGGGTTCCTTGGACTGGTGCTCCTCCTGGGGCAATCAGTTCTGTTTTTGGTAAGCCCGAACATTACCTTTATGCCCTACATTACGCCAGGAGCATATGGTGATGTTTGGCATACCTTTTAAATTCAGAAGTCTCTGGAAGACTGGCTGGACGTTGGGCTTCCACGTCAGGGAATCACATATAGTTAAGAATACTTCAGCAGTGAAGGCAAGGACAGCTACCGTTATGGTAAGATTTTACTCAACTCTACTTTTTCTCTTAAATGCATTTCTAACCATACCTCTCAACTGTCAGATGTTCACCTCATATTTTTGGTCTGTTCCTCAGAAAATTTTTATTTTTCTGGCAAACCGCTAAGTATTGAAGTCACTAAGTAATGGCTTACATTTCAGTTTTAGGCTTCATAACCTTCAGAAGGAGGAAATGAATGCTATTATAAATCCTGTTATTCTAACAACTTTCTAAGTTTATAAGAGCAATATTTAAAATCTGTCCCTATTTTCGGGCCTTTGTTCAC
>NC_056741.1:1859319586-1859337867 GCF_019279795.1 Protopterus annectens
AGTGGAGGAAGGGACCATTTTTCTGGGAATACATTCTATCTCCTATGGTGTACAGTGACAGGAAAAAACATTCTATTTGGAAATACATGACTTATATTTCTTTGTCTGAGCATAATTTCAGGCCCCTTCAGAACAGATTGCCAGGGAAGATGGATTCTGGTACTTTCAGCCAGGAGAATATAACCTGGTGTATCTGAAAATGCTAAATTCTAGTGGAGGAAAGGATCGTCTTTCTGAGAATAGCTTCTAACCCCTTTAGTGTACACTGGCAGGAATCACCCTTTTTATTGGGTCTCCAGCCTGTTATGTGTAAATTGGCTAAATTCTAGTGGGGAAAAGGACCTTTTCTATAAGGATAGATTCTGTCACTTCTGGTTTAGAAAGGCATGAGTGACCACTTTTTTTAGGAAAGATCTGCACTAAATTCTTTTGGCTGAGCATAATTTCTGCCCCTTCAAGACAGATTGCCATGGCTGAAGGACCCAAGGCCCTTCAGCCAACAGAATCTAGCCTGCTCTATGAGAAAATGCTAGATTCTAGTTAGTGGAGGAAGGAACCATTTTTCTGGGAATACATTCTATCTCCTATGGTGTACAGTGGCAGGAACTTACATTCTTTTTGGAAATGTATGACTTACATTTCTTTGGCTGAGCATAATTTCAGGCCCTTCAGAACAGATTCCCAGGGTTGATGGATCCTGGTCCTTTCAGCCAGGAGAATATAAACTGCTGTTTCTGAAAATGCTAAATTCTAGTGGAGGAAAGGACCATCTTTCTGGGAATAGCTTCTAACCCCTTTAGTATACACTGGCAGGAATGACCCTTTTTATTGAGTCCTCCAACCTGTTTTGTGTAACATGGCTAAATTCCAGTGGGGAAAAGGGCCCAGGGCCCTTCAGCCAATGGAATATAGCCTGCTCTATGTGAAGATTCTATTGGAGGAAGGGACCATATTTCTGGGAATACATTCTATCTCTTTTGTTGTACAGTAACAGGAACTACCATTTTTTGGGGAATACATGACTTACATTTCTTTGGCTGAACATACTTTCAGGACCCTTCAGAACAGATTGCCAGGGATGATGGATCCTGGTCCTTTCAGCCAAGGGAATATAACCTGCTGCATCTGAAAATGCTAAATTCTAGTACAGGAAAAGACAGTCTTTCTGGGAATAGCTTCTAACCCCTTTAGTGCACATTGGCTGGAATGACCCTTTTTTTGAGTCCTTCAGCCTATGTGTAACATGGCTAAATTCTAGTGGGGAAAAGGACCTTTTCTGTGGGGATAGATTCTGTCACTTATGGTGTACAAAGGCAGGAATGACCACTTTTTTTAGGAAAGAGTTGCACTACATTCTTTTTGCTGAGCATAGTTTCTGCCCCTTCAACACAGATTGCTATGGCTGAAGGACCCAGGGAAACATCAAAAGTCTGGACAAGGGCCATGAAAAATAGGTACAAATCTGTACGCTGATTAACGTCTAATTTGCATACATAATTACGTAACCCCACCCATTCCAATGGAATTGTGGGATACAAACTTTCGAACACAAACTGAAGAACAGACAACCAAAATAGGGCACCAGAGCCCCCCTGCAGCCATTCCAATGTCCTATTACCTGGCTTTTTCACCCCATTTACCATAATGTGTGCATACCGCTTTACTTCTACAATGATTATTTGGATTTTATTTTTACATTTTGCAGCACATCGATGCACAAACACTAACAGACATCTGATAAACAAAGCAATACTGTCTCACAATGGAAATAGACTTGGCATTAAAACTTTTCTGCCCTCGAAACTCACATTCATTGAAACAGCATTGAAACCTGCACCACATCCAAAGAAAATGCATCTGGCCAGTGGTGGATAAAGATTACCTTTGAGCTGTTTTCAAATCATTGGCCCCTTGAACACAAAACAAGAAAGATATATGTGTTCTTTTCATTGATACACCTTCCTGACTTTATTAAGTTATATTCCTTGTATAATACAGCGCAGTTGTTAGAGCACATTTTAAATTTATTGTTTGAATGAACATTTTTTCCAGCAGGCTGTACTGTAGGCAATGAAAGAAAATGCATGAACAAATAATTACAAAACTGCCCAGTTCAGAACATTTCCATCATAAAAGTCTACTTCCACATCCAAACTATAAACAGAAGGACAGTATTGATAGCCATAGGCATCTTACACAGCTTTTCGCACTTATTTTCAATTTCGGGGGGGGGGTTTGGGGGGGCAAAAGGTCAAAAAACAGGGACACATTTTAAACACTGCTTGTATAATTCTGGAAAGTTGCTAGAATAAAATGTTCTGCTACCACCATGCATGTTACTGGCAAGTCTTGAACCCAGAACACTATACACTACAGTCAGGGCAACATGCCACTATACTAAATCAGCACTTTAAATAATAGGAAGACTGAAACTTAATGGCTATAATTTAGTGAATTCAGTTCTCACTTCTCACCATAGCTCTCAACCTCTTAGCACAAAAAACCTGGACAAACAACAAAGCCAGTAATGGGGGAATAGTAAATACAATTGAATTCTCACTGACTATAAAACCTGGACAAATAACAAAGCCAATAATGGGAGAATACAAATTCTGTTGTCATCATAGCTCTCAACTGTTAGCACAAAAAAATCTGGGCAAAAGCTGAGTAATGCTGGGGGCTAGGGACTTTAGGCTCTTTTTACCCTGTACCAAAGGTACAGGGTTTGAGCCTAAATACCTCTAGCCACCAGGTGTATTACATTGGGGGCATTTATACACACAGACACACACACACACACAACATCTGTTTATTTGGACTAATTTACCTCATATTCTCGAATTTCTCTTTTTCATTTTCTTCTCCGAAATAACTGCATTTTCTTATGTTTTCTGAATTATAACAGTCATCAAAATATATCCAATTACTAGAGGGGCTCATCAGTAGTTTACCCTAATCACAAAGTTGATTTATATCTGCTGAACATTTGTACCTTGTCAGTGTTCCATGTATTTGGCAACTATTTTCTGTAAGGATTTCTTGAAATGCTGACATATGGGTGATACAATGTTGCCTTTAGCAGGCACTCTGTAATAGCAGCTCAAAAGGCAGCTGATCATTAAAATAGATTGAAAGTGCACTTAAAACATAAAGTGAGTTACCACATCATAATCAAAATTTGCCACACACCCCCTCATATACTGATAGTTGCATATGATGATCACTAATGAATACAACACTGTCCATGCAACTTATGGCCAATCAGCATTTACTTATCAATTTCACCGAAGGCCTATGATAACCAAAACTGCCTAACTTTGTAAATGGTTTGTAAATTGCTACTACTGAATGCAAACACTGCAGTAAGCCTGCCCAGTCATGCACTTCTAGTAACAATATAGTCAGACAGGCACTATATTATATAAGCCAGTTTAACTGAAACCAACTGAAGCTTCACAGATAACAGCAAATTAGCAACTGAATCTATCTCAGAGTGTTTCTATTGTAGTTAGTGAACCTAGGAAAAGTTGATGTGTCCTCCAACTGACCATGTCTTCTTTCTGTGATGCAGTTTTTGGTAAATGCTTCTGTGGAGCACAAATGTAAATGAAATGAGCTGAAATTTAGATCTCTAGCTAGACTGCTCTACCTTTAACACAGTACTGACATGACACACTCACACACCTTTTGTTCCTCCTTACCTAATTCCCACAGCAGCAAAAACGGCAGCAGATTAATCGGCAGTGAAAATTTGAAGCCAGCATTCTCTTGGCAGCAAGTCCCTCTCGCAAAGCCAGAATTCTCTGGGCAGGGAAAGCCAGCAACAATAGCAACTTCCATCTGTTTCTGCAGCAAAGCCAGCTTTTCAAATAGCAAAGAGTCTGTCCAAAACATCTTTTCAAATTCTCGGCAGCAAAGCAGGCAGGACCCTGCTCGCAGCCAGATGGAAATGATGACGTGAGCCCCTTCAGCTCAATTCTGACTGGCTGGTAGTGTTGACGGAGCTGAAGTCATCGCACACGTGATGATGTCAGCTCTGACCACGTGAAAATTAAAAAAAAAAAAAAAAAGCAAAGAAATCGGAAATAAAGGGGTGCCACTCGGGAATCATGGCACCCCTTCATTTGGACCCGAAAATTTGGTAAAAACCGAGCAATTTGGGATGGTTGGGAGGTTTTCTTACATTTCTTTGGCTGAGCATAATTTCAGGTCCCTTCAGAACAGATTACCAGAGATGATGGATCCTGGTCCTTTCAACCAGGAGAATATAACCTGCTGTATCTGAAAATGTTAAATTCTAGTGGAGGAAAGGACTGCCTTTCTGGGGCTAGCTTCTAACCCCTTTAGTGTACAATTGCAAAAATGACCCTTTTTATTGAGTCCTTCAGCCCGTTATGTAGAACATGGCTAAATTCTAGTGCGGAAAAGGACCTTTTCTATCAGGATAGATTCTGTCACTTCTGGTGTAGAAAGGCAGGAATGACCACTTTTTTTAGGAAAGAGCTGCACTACATTATTTTGGCTGATTGTAATTTCTGCCCCTTCAACACAGATTGCCATTGCTGAAGGACCCAGGGCCCTTCAGCCAACAGAATCTAGCCTGCTCTATGTGAAAATGCCAGATTCTGGTGGAGGAAGGGGCCATTTTTCTGGAAATACAGTCTATTTCTTCAGGTGTACAGTAACAGGAACTTCCATTCTTTTTGGAAATACATGACTTACATTTCTTTGGCTGAGCATAATTTCAGGCCCCTTCAGAACAGATTGCCAGGGATGATGGATATTGGTCCTTTCAGCCAAGGGAATATAATCTGCTGTAGCTGAAAATGCTAAATTCTAGTGGAGGAGAGGACCGTCTTTCTGGGAATAGCTTCTAACCCCTTTAGTGTACACTGGCAGGAATGACCTTTTTTCTTGAATCCTCCAGCCTATTTGTAACATGGCCAAATTCCAGTGGAGAAAAGGACCTTTTCTGTTCGGATAGATTCTGTCACTTCTGGTGTACAAAGGCAGGAATGACCACTTTTTGTTTAGGAAAGAGCTGCACTATATTCTTTTTCCTGAGCATAATTTCTGCCCCTTCAACACAGATTGCCATGGCTGAAGGACCCAGGGCCCTTCAGCCAGTGAAATCTAGCCTGCTCTACATGAAATGGCTAGATTCTAGAGGAGGAAGGGACCATTTTTTCTGGGAATACATTATATCTCCTATGGTGTACAGTGACAGGAACTACCATTCTTTTTGGAAATACATGACTTTCATTTCTTTGGCTGAGCATAATTTCAGGCCCCTTCAGAACAGATTGCCAGGGATGATGGCTCCTGGTCCTTTCAGCCAGGAAAATATAACCTGGTGTATCTGAAAATGCTAAATTCTAGTGGAGAAAAGGACTGTCTTAATGGGAATAGCTTCTAACCCTTTTAGTCCACATTGACAGGAATGACCCTTTTTTTGAGTCCTCCAGCCTGTTATTTGTAACATGGCTAAATTCTAGTGGGGAAAAGGACCTTTTCTGCAGGGATACATTCTGTCACTTCAGGTGTACAAAGGCAGGAATGACCACTTTTTGTAGGAAAGAGCTGCATTACATTCTTTTTGCTGAGTATAATTTCAGCCCATTCAACTCAGATTGCCATGGCTGAAGGACCAGGGCCCTACAGCCCATGGATTCCAGCCTGCTCTATGTGAAAATGCTAGATTCTAGTGCAGGAAGGGACCATTTTTCTGGGAATACATTCTATCTCCTATGGTGCACAGTAACAGGAACAACCATTCTTTTTGGAAATACATGTGTTATATTTCTTTGGCTGAGCATAATTTCAGGTCCCTTCAGAACAGATTCCCAGGGATGGTAGATCCTGGTTCTTTCAGCCAGGGGAATATAACCTGCTGTATCTGAAAATGGTAAATTCTACTAGAGGAAAGGACCATCTTTCTGGGAATAGCTTCTAACTCCATTGTTGTACACTGGCAGGAATGACCCTTTTTATTGAGTCCTTCAGCCCGTTATGTAGAACATGGCTAAATTCTAGTGGGGAAAAGGACCTTTCCTATCAGGATAGATTCTGTCACTTCTGGTGTAGAAAGGCAGGAATGACCACTTTTTTTAGGAAAGAGCTGCACTACATTCTTTTGGTTGATTGTAATTTCTGCCCCTTCAACACAGATTGCCATTGCTGAAGGACCCAGGGCCCTTCAACCAATGGAATCTAGCCTGCTGTATGTGAAAATGCTAGATTCTGTTGGAGGAAGGGATCATCTTTCTGCGAATACATTCTATCTCTTCTGGTGTACAGCAACAGGAACTTCCATTCTTTTTGGAAATACATGACTTACATTTCTTTGGCTGAGCATAATTTCAGGCCCCTTCAGAACAGATTGCCAGGGATGATGGATCCTGGTCCTTTCAGCCAAGGGAATATAACCTGATGTATCAGAAAATGCTAAATTCTAGTGGAGGAAAGGACCATTTTTCTGGGAATAGATTCTAACCCCTTTAGTGTACACTGGCAGGAATGACCCTTTTTCTTGAGTCCTCCAGCCTATTTGTAACATGGCTAAATTCTAGTGGGGTAGATTCTTTCACTTCTGGTGTACAAAGGCAGGAATGATCATTTTTTTAGGAAAGAGCTACACTACATTATTTTTGCTGAACATAATTTTTGCCCCTTCAACTCAGATTGCCATGGCTGAAGGACCCAGAGCCTTTCAGCCAACGGTTTCTAGCCTGCTTTACGTGAAAATGCTAGATTCTATTGGAGGAAGGGGGCATTTTTATGAGAATACATTCTATCTCTTCTGGTGTACAGTAACAGGAACTTCCATTCTTTTTGAAATACATGTCTTACATTTCTTTGGCTGAGCATAATTTCAGCCCCCTTCAGAACAGATTCCCAGGGATGATGGATCCTGGTCCTTTCAGACTGGAGAATATAACCTGCTGTATCTGAAAATGCTAAATTCTAGTGGAGGAAAGGACCGTCTTTCTGGGAATAGTTTCTATCCCCTTTAGTGTACACTGGCAGGAATGACCCTCTTTATTGAGTCTTCCAGCCTGTTATTTATAACATGGCTAAATTCTAGTGGGGAAAAGGACCTTTTCTGTGGGGATAGATTCTGTCACTTCTGGTGTGCAAAGGCAGGAATGACCATTTTTTTAGGAAAGAGCTACACTACATTATTTTTGCTGAACATAATTTTTGCCCCTTCAACTCAGATTGCCATGGCTGAAGGACCCAGAGCCCTTCAGCCAACGGTTTCTAGCCTGCTTTATGTGAAAATGCTAGATTCTATTGGAGGAAGGGGCCATTTTTATGAGAATACATTCTATCTCTTCTGGTGTACAGTAACAGGAACTTCCATTCTTTTTGGAAATACATGTCTTACATTTCTTTGGCTGAGCATAATTTCAGCCCCCTTCAGAACAGATTCCCAGGGATGATGGATCCTGGTCCTTTCAGCCAGGAAATTATAACCTGCTGTATCTGAAAATGTTAAATTCTAGTGGAGGAAAGGACCGTCTTTCTGGGAATAGCTTCTATCCCCTTTAGTGTACACTGGCAGGAATGACCCTCTTTATTGAGTCTTCCAACCTGTTATTTGTAACATGGCTAAATTCTAGTGGGGAAAAGGACCTTTTCTGTGGGGATAGATTCTGTCACTTCTGGTGTGCAAAGGCAGGAATGACCATTTTTTTTTTTTAGGATAGAGTTGCACTACGTTCTTCTGGCTGAGCGTAATTTCTGCCCATTCAACAAAGATTACCATGGTTAAAGATCCAGGTTCCCTTCAGCCAATGGAATCTAGGCTGCACTATGTGAAAATTTTAGATTCTAGTGGAGGAAGGGACCATTTTTCTGTGAATACATTTTATCTCCTCTGGTATACAGTGGCAGGAACTACCATTCTTTTTGGAAATACATGACTTACATTTATTTGTCTGAGCATACTTTCAGGCCTGTTCACAACAGATTGCCAGGGATGATGGATCCTGGCCCTTTCAGTCAAAGGAATATAACCTGCTGTATCTTAAAATGCTAAATTGTACTGGAGGAAAGGACCATCTTTTTGGCACTACATTCTAGCCAGTTTACTGCACAGTGGCAGATATAACCCTTTTCTATTGATTCCTCTAGGCCGTTTCCTACCATATGCTTACACTCTGGCGGGGAAAAGGACCAGCTTTAATGGAATACACTATATCATTTCTGGTGTACACAGGCAGCAATGAACTATTGTGTTTTATGAAAGACCTGTACTACAGTCTTCTGGTTCAGCATAATTTCAGGTCCCTTACACACAGTTTGTCACGGTTGCAGGACCAGGTCTTTTCAGCCAAGGGGAATCTAGTCTGCTGTATGTGAAAATGCTAGATTCTACTGGAGGAACGGACTGCATAGAGGGGGAGATATGACCCTTTTCATCTTGTCCTCTAGGCTGTTCTCTATGATATAGCTACATTCTATTGGGGAAAAGGACCAAATGAATAATTGATCTGATTTCCTGAATTTGTTAGTTATATGTAGATAGAGATGTAATTGTTTGCAAACATCCAAGTAATGTAAAATGTATTCATTTTTACTGGAGAACTATGGGAAGAATGGAAGGTTAATAGATTCATTACTGTTGGATCCTGACACCAACTTGGAAGAAAAGATGGACTGGTTTGTACTATCGCTATGAAAAATGAAGTAAGGAGGTTTAGATGATAAGGCTTGCAGTTCGTAAGTTCTCCTAGCTGAAGTAATTGGTAATAAAAATATCAAACTGATGTCAATTTTCATTCTGCCATTCACTCTTGGGTTTGGCCATTATTATAACTTGTGACCACCAAACAACTCTCAAACTCCTTCCTTACTCATAATGCACCAACCTCTAACATATCCCAGGTCTTAATAATAAAATTACTAGTCCTATTGCTGAACATTTTAACTCAGTGCACCATGGAAATATTGAGAATATAAAAGTGTCTGTTCTGGAACATGTTCCATTATATTATAATGATGTTGATAGGCAAAAAAATATGTTAAGACAAAAGGAATGCATTTTGATTATGAAATTTGGGACTTTGCATCCACATGGAATGAACAGAGAATGTAACTGGCAATGTCTTGTTTAAGACTATGACTTTAAATATATTTAAGCTATGTGATTTGATAGTTTAATTATGTAATTGATTGATTACTTGGTTTTTTGTATATATTGCAAGTGTTTTATGAGTTTTACTGTTTTACTCTGTAAAGGCTGTTGGCGGCTAGAGAAGGAACTGTTCAACGAAATAAATTTTATTGGAAGGTAGAGCTGGGACTCACTGATAGTCTTTGTTGTTTATATATATACATCTTGTTTGTTGTTGTTTGAATATGACAAGTGAGTCCATGTGCTCCTTTCCTAGAATATTTAGAGACTGGTATGGAGATGTTTAATCGGAATGGAAAATAACAACCGTTCAGTAATTTGCCTAATGACACTGGTACATCAATGATAAAGAATGCAGTACCAGAAGCTACAGGAGACTCAGGCTTTGGTATTATAAAGAAATGGGAAAATTCCAGGAAGAGAACTACTACCAATCCTTTTTGCTATGGTAGGCAAAAAGAACATTATTTCAGATAATCCAGATGTACAGGACTTGTGTTCTAAACTTGAAAGATTGATTTTTAAAGAAACATCTACTTTCTATAATATTGGCAGTCTTGAAAGATATATTGAACTGGATATAACACCTAGAGGGTTAAGGTCTATTAAGAATCCATCAACACCATTTGACCTTACTAATGAAGTAGAAGTTAAATTTCATGAACGATGGATAGCAGCTGCACATCGGTGCAGTTTAGAATGGGTGTCAATTTTAATTGAAAGAGACAATATGAAAAAAGACAAACTTGTAGTTGAAACTAAACAAGTTTGTGAACAACTGGTAAATATTACATCAAATTCTACATTAGAGAATTTCCTCTCAGGCATTAACACCAAATTAAATAGTTATGAAAAAGATCTGGTAGAAAGAAAAAAATCTAAATTAACTAGAGACATTAGAGACTATGACCACAAGAGGGCGTTTGTATTTTCTAGCTTTCAAAGAAACAGGAGAAAGAGTGTCTCTTTTCAAAAGGAAATCCTGCTTCAGAAAAATATGCCAGTAAGAACTTCCTGTCTGGTGAAAGTGGAGGGTCTTCATGGGAAGAAGATGACAGAGAAACTTTTCCTAGACTGCCAGTTGCAGCAAACCCAGAAGCATTTCATAAAACCTACTCAGAATCGAATGGACATTATACCAATACCAGGAAAAGGGGCTGGAACAATCCAGAACGCCAGAGAGACTCGGGCGATGGACAACATAAGAAAGGTAGATGGACATAACACATAGTAATTATGTTGTTAACTTGTCCAGTTATAAACTAGACAAGATAGAAATGTCTGTTTTAGAGAAGGGTTTAAAATTTGTACCCACATGCTTACCTAAAAAGTATGAGGTTAAAACTGAATTGTTCCAACTATGCGAAAAATGCATTTAAAGGAACACTTCTTTAGATTAAATAAAGCAACTGAGTTAGATACTAACTGTGATGTTTTACTTTCATTAGATAGTGAAACAGAAAGTGAAGAAAGTTTTATTCATGTGCATCGGGTAGTGAAGATGAAAACAATGCTTATGACTTATTAAATACACATATGCTTAAAGATAATAACTATTTTTACCTCCATGTAAAAATTCTAATATAGTACGTTTGAATCTCTACTGAATACAATGTTAGAAAAGGAAATAGAGGGCTTTATGAATAAAAAGCATACTTATAATCTAACAAAATTGGAATGGGAAAAGTTGCAACAACTGAGTAAAAATTGTAATATAGTCTTTAAACAAGCAGACAAAGGGGAAATTAGTTATATTAAATTCTCATGATTATTATAGTATGTGTATGCAACATCTAGATAACAACAATGTATATTGTAAAACTAACATTAATCAGCTATGTCAAGCAGAAAAGGATTTTGAAAAATTATTACAGAAAAGGTGTGAGATTACACTATCTAAGTCAAATGGATATAAATAGAAAAATAAATGTAAAGAACAGAAAATTGCAAAATTCTTTTGCTTACCTAAAATTCATAAAGATCTGAACCGACCACCTGGTCGGCCTATTGTGTCAGCTTTTGGATATTTTACTTATAATCTTTGCATCATGTTACATGAAATATTGATAAAGAAAGTTCTGTTGTTACCTTCTTATATACAAGATTCATATGATTTTCTAAGGAAAATAAAAGATATATATTGGGGTGAAAATATGTATTTTATTACGGTGGATGTAGAGAGTCTCTACACTAATATTTCCCATATTTTGGGCTTGGAAGCTATAAAATTCTTTTTGAATGATAGTCCTAAAACATATTATGTCCTGGAACTGGTGGAATTCTGCTTGAAAAATAATTTTTGAATTTAATGGCACTGTTTATAGACAAGTTACAGGTACTGCTATGGGGCAGCGTTTGCCAGCCTATGCTAACCTGTTTATGGGGCTATTTGAAAATGAACATCTTTATAGGTTGCCTTTCTTTCAAAATAATGTTCTAAGGTATTTTAGATTTATTGATGACCTAATTTTCATTTGTCATGGGGATTGGGAGACATCAGATAATTTCATTGATGAATTAAATAATAACAGATTTGGTATAAAATTTAGTGACATACAAAGGAAATCAGGTTAATTTCTTGGATATTTCGCTTAGGGGCAATAATGGCTTTCCCATATATACTAGTATTCATAGAAAATTTGATGAAATAAGCTGGAAAATGTGGGAGATAGTTGCCATCCCCATACGTTGTCAGCCATCCCTATAGAATTTTTGAGAATAAAAGACTCAATTCTGATATTAATATGGCTTTTAGGGAGGCCTATAAAGTGGCTGAGATATTTAAAAATAGAGGGTATAACCCAGATGATGTAGAAAATAGCTTACATAGAGCCTTTAAACAGAGTAAGGGCACTACTAGACAAAATAACTATCAAAGGAGCAATAAATATGGGACTGAACAGGAGAGAATGTTTTTTGTTACAAAGTACACTAACTTCTCTATGATTGGTAATAAAATCATTATGGAATATTGGAATTTTATTAAAAGATATAACATCACTGAAAAATATAAAATTAATGACATCATATAGAAAGGGAAAATATACAGGACTTTCTGATACACAGCATTTATAAAAAGCCTTGTACTAATGAATTAAATGTTGTGAAGAATTTGGGAACATTCCCTTGTGGAAAATGTGCTATATGTAAACATGTTGTAAATGAAGTGAATAAAATAAATGGCAAAATTTTTGTTACAAAGGCAAATATACATGTATGAGCAAAGGTGTTGTGTATGTCATATTCTGTGATTGTAACAAATATTATATTGGAGAAACAAAAGAATGCTAGCAGATAGGATAAAAGAACATATTAGAGATGTTAAAATAATAAAATTACTAGTCCTATTGCTGAACATTTTAACTCAGTGCACCATGGAAATATTGAGAATATAAAAGTGTCTGTTCTGGAACATGTTCCATTATATTATAATGATGTTGATAGGCAAAAAAATATGTTAAGACAAAAGGAATGCATTTTGATTATGAAATTTGGGACTTTGCATCCACATGGAATGAACAGAGAATGTAACTGGCAATGTCTTGTTTAAGACTATGACTTTAAATATATTTAAGCTATGTGATTTGATAGTTTAATTATGTAATTGATTGATTACTTGGTTTTTTGTATATATTGCAAGTGTTTTATGAGTTTTACTGTTTTACTCTGTAAAGGCTGTTGGCGGCTAGAGAAGGAACTGTTCAACGAAATAAATTTTATTGGAAGGTAGAGCTGGGACTCACTGATAGTCTTTGTTGTTTATATATATACATCTTGTTTGTTGTTGTTTGAATATCCCAGGTCTTGTTTGCCACTTTTCGAATACATGTGGTCACCATTTCAGCTCTTGAGCTATTCTTCACAGATAAGTTTTTTTTTAAATCTTTTATATAAATCTTATTTACTCAGACATTTCATTCCTTTTTCTTTCACAATAGCTGTAATTCTCATTAGCATAGCTGGTATTTTCCTACCATTTATATAAGCTACACATTCGGTGTAATCTTATTACCATTTTTGGTATTCCTAAATTTTATATTTACAAAAAAAAAAAAAGAAGTTATGTGCTTACCATAATGTTCCATCTGTGTTGTTCATCTTCATTTATCCTTGACACTTGTGTTCAATTCCAAACATTGGAACTGTCTCAGCTGTTACTACATCTTGTGAATACCAAAAAAACTCTCGAGCCAGATCCTACCTATGATGCTCCTCTCTAACTTACCTCAGTTTGACTTTGCAGACAGAAAAAGGAAAGACAGCATAATTCTGAAATACTTTTATAGATACCATATCTGGTGTCATTTACAAATAAATGCACAGCTAGGACTATAAATCGTCCCACCAAGAAATCTAAATGGAAGGGGAAAGGAGGGTGGTAAAGTCAAGGATAAATGAAGATGGAACGTTATGGTAAGTGCATAGCTTCTTTATCTGATGTTGTCAATCTTCATTTTATCCTTGACACTTGGGACTGAGACCCCAGCTACCATACATCTTCAATGGGCTCATGGGAGAATATTCCTGATCAACATAAAACCAAATGACACTCATCCCACTGCAGACCAGGTCCAATTTGTAATGAGCGATAAAGGTATGTGGCATAGCTCACGTTTCCACTGCACAAATATAATCCATGAATGCCCTAGAGTGGAAAACTGCTGAAGTATATACAGGTCTACTGGAATGCATACTAACAGGACCAAATAATTCAGCTTTTCTCTTTTTCTATATGAAAGTAATAAAGTCTTTCAGCTACTTTGCTAAAGTGACTTTGGTGACTGGTTTGCCCATTCTAGCAGGTGCAAACAATTGGTCATACTTCTTTGTATCTTTCTTCTATGAAGATAGAAATGCAGTTGCCTATGAACATCTAATTAATGTAAACAGTATTCACCTTTGTTTGAGAAATTGGTGAAAAACACAGGTAAATGGATCATCTTATTGATATTTTTTCTGACACCACCTTAGGGAAAAAGGAAGGTTTTGTTCTGATGGAAACCTTGTCTTTATGAAATATCAAGTAAGGTGCCTTGCAAGACAAGGCTTGGATTTCTGAAATTCTTCTGGATGAAGTCATCGCTACTAGAAAAACATTTTTCCAGCTTAGAAATTGTAAGTAACAATCAGCAGCAGGCTCAAAAGGGGAATGAAATATTGACTGTAATAGCGTATTCAAATACCAGGGAGTCGATGGATCCTTATAGGGGGTTTTAATGCCAAGGTACCTCTTAAGAACACTTTGCAGAGTTTATGAGCTATTAGGGAATTCTCTTCAAATCCATTATGAAAGGCTGAAATAGCTGCCAGTTCTACCCTGATAGTAGAGCTACAGGCTCCTGCTTCAAATAGCAAAGCTGAAAATTGTAAAGCTTTATCATCAATAGGCGTGGAAAAGGGGTCAATGTTATTATGACAAGCACAGAAAGAAAATATTTCCTATTTGGTACTGTACAACTTTCTGGTACAGGGCTTATGGGATGCTAAAAGGATGCAATGAACTGGGAAAGAAAGTTTACTACACTTGGCATTCAATGGAACTGTAGAAGCCAATCTTTGAGCTTGAGATTTTGGAGCTTGGGGTGAATCAGTTTCTCTGCATGGGACAGGAGATCTGGATCTGGGTCCAGAGTCCACTGTCACTGAATCAGACAAGGCCAAAGAAAGGGGAAGCAAATCTGTCAAAGCCAGAATGGTCCACTTGAGGTTTACCCTGCTCTTAAACCTAATTGCTGCCTTTAGGAATTGAGGACTTGATTAAAATGGGGGAAAAGCATATAGAACACCAGAGGGCCAATTGTGCAATACAGTGTTTCTGATGGACTCCCCTTTAGGAGGGATTAGGGCAAACTAGTTGCTACAATTGCTGTTCGGGGGTGACACGAACAGGTTGGTGCAAGGTTGGCTCCAGTGATGAAAACTCTTTTTCACCACCTTGGGATTGAGAGACCACTTATGAGGGAGGAGAATGTACCTGCTCAGTATATCCACTATCACATTTGAACTCCCCGAAATATGCGTTGCTATAAGACAGCGGTTGGAAGAGATCGCCCACTGCCACATCTTGACAAAATGGGTAAGATTTGGTTCCTCCCTGCTTGTTGATGTACCAAAGCACTGACATATTTTCCACTTGTATTGCAATAGTCCCAAAGGGGAGAGTGGCTTGAAAGGCTTGCATTGCTAACACTGCTCTCAACTCTAGGACACTGATATGCAAGTTGTTCTCATGGGGGACCAAGTGCCTTGGATGGCCTTGCCCAGATAATGCCCCCTAACCACATCTGGCAGGTGTCCATGGTCACTATGGCTTGGGGTTGTGAAGGGACAAATGGACGGCCCAAGAAAATTTCCTCTGAGTGGGACCACCAACCTAGGTCTTTCTTGCGACGGTTGGTAATAAAAACCTGATCTGACATTGGTTGATTCAAAATGGAACACTGGGATGCTAGAAGCCACTGTAAAAATCTCATGTGGAATCTTCCTAGGGGCAGTAAAGCTATGGCTGCTACCATAGGACCTAAACCTTGTAAAACAAGTCATCCGGGAACTCTTTTGTTCTTGACAATTTTCTTTACTTGGGCTTTGATTTTCAATAGTCTGTGTGGAGGAAGGGAGGCTATGTAAGTCTTGATGTTCAGTATTGCTCCTATGAACTCTAATGTCTGAGTCAGAGTCAAATGACATTATTAGTAGTTGATCATAATCCCTAGGTTGGAGCAGACCCAGAGAACGTAGTTCCTTGCTTGTTCTGTATGATGCCTGATGAGAGTGTTAAGGAGCCAGTTGTCTAAGTATGGAAACCCCCAGAATCCTGGAAGTCTCAAATGAGCTGCTAATACTACCATACATTTAGTGAACACCCTAGGGACTGTGGTGAGAACAAAAGAAGGAGCACCAAACTGAAAATGACTGTTTCCCAGATGGAAGTGGAGATATCTCCTGGAGTGCTTGCTCATCTTTATGTGGTACTACACATCCTGGAGAGATATTGAGCACATCCAGTCCTCTTTCCCTAGAAACGGGAGGATACACCGAACCGTGACCATATGGAATTTTGTCTGTTGAATGGACTTGTTCAGAATGCTTAAATCCAAAAATGGTCTCCAGTCAACTGTCTTTTCTGCCAATAAAAAGAATCTTGAGTATATCCAAGATTCTAACTGGTCTGGTGGGACCTCTTGGATGACTCTTTTTTTCTAGCAGTTTTTGAATCTCTAAAACTGCTGGTTCCCTCTGACTGGATGGAATGTTGGGGAACTTTTTGCAATTGCAGGGAGGAGAAGAGAAGGGTATAGTCTATCCTCTGGTAATCCTTTGCTCCCAAACGTCCAAAGTTATCTGAAGTCAGGCTTGTTGGTGCAAAGATAAATGCACCATGACTGCCTTTAGAGGAAGCAGTCAGGCCTCCCTTCAGGACCACTGATAGAATTTACTAGTAAAGGAGTCCCTTGAACCCTGTCTGGTTTTGTGAGCCACCTCTGCCACGTGGACAGTGTCTTCCATTAAAGCTTTCCTCTCT
Source organism: Protopterus annectens (assembly GCF_019279795.1). Classification (NCBI taxonomy): domain Eukaryota; kingdom Metazoa; phylum Chordata; order Ceratodontiformes; family Protopteridae; genus Protopterus; species Protopterus annectens. Next base: position 1,859,336,248 of record NC_056741.1, read on the forward strand.
TCCCCTGGGGAAGCTGCTGCCACATGTGTCCTAGAAAGGTCCTTAGGATTTCTGAAACCACATTTTTCCACTCTTCTGATTCATAGAATATGATCTTTGAGGGGTAGAAAACCCTATGTCTACAGCAGTAAGGGTCTTTCCATCCTTCTTACACCTGGGCAAGGTCTCTCATACTTTAGGGCCAAAAATGAATGAGCTGTCAAAGGGGGCATTGATGAATAAATACTGGAATAGCTCCGAAAAATCACATAAGCACATCCAGGCATGTCTTCTTATGGCTACGCCTGAACCCACTGCCCTGGTCAGCCGTTTGGCTGCATGTGCTAAGAGCCTCAGAAATGAATTTGCAATAGACTTTAGGGTGGCCAACTGGAAAGCAACATTATCTTGGACTCCCTCAGACATGGCTCCTGCCAGGGTATCTGATATCTCCTTAACCAGATCCCTTTGAAGTTTGCTGAAGTGTGCCATAAAGTTCAAGGATCATAATGCAAAGGTTGACGAAGCATAGATCTGCTTTTCAAATCTAGCCATCATCCTAGACTCTCTGTTAGGAGGGTGGATAGTGGAAATCTCCTCTGCCACTTCTTTTTTGTAGCTGCCACTACCACCATGACATCTACTGCCAATCCCTCTGCCCAGTACTGTTGGCCCTTGAGAACAGTTAAGATTTTGTCTGGACTCTTGCAGATGGGTTCTATGGAATCAGGAGCCTTCTTTGCCTGTTGTGAGATCATCTTAATGAGCCTGTCAGTGGTTTGAGTTACCTAACAGGTAGGTGGCTCAGAACCAAAAGCTTGCAAGTACACCAATTCCTTTGAGGAGGGTTGTTGGAATATCAGGCAGACCTTTAACAAAGTAAGATATAAAAGTAATTTAAATGAAGGTGAGAACAAAGTATTACTTGAATTGAAAAACAATAGTAATGTAAGGGTGATGAAACCTGACAAGGGTGGGGGTATTGTTTTAATGGATGTATTTCAATATGATGCCAAGATGAATGAAATTTTAAGGGACACTGATGATAAGTATTTGTGTGTTTCCAAAAATAAGATTAATATCTCATATAGAAGAATAGATTTGATTTTGGAGGATCTACTGGTTGATGGGTTGATAGACCAAAAAACACTAAATTGGTTAAAAGTTGATAAACCCAGAATTCCAGCTATCTTTTGGATCCCCAAAACACACAAAGATGGCAAGTACCCCCCACTGAGACCAATTGTTTCTGCAGAGGGGTCTAAAACCTTGCCCCTTGCCAAATACGTTGATACAAAGCTTAAGGCTCTCTGGTTAAAGAGACAAAATATTTTAAGAGATTCCTGGGACTTCTTAAGAAGCCTTAAACAGGAACTTTACAAGGAAAATATTATTTTTTTAACCATAGATGTTGTGGATTTATTTTCCAGTATTCCTCGTGATGAGGGTTTATGCTTTTTGGAAGAAGTTATTTACAAAGATAATACTTTGACACACAATGAATGTATACTAATTTTACAATTATTAGATATGGTTTTAAAGTATAACTATATCTATTATAAATGAGAATTCTTTCATCAAATAAAAGGGGTGGCAATGGTGCAAATATGTGCACCATCTTATGCGAACTTGGTTTTAGCA